>NC_069118.1:49423097-49723097 GCF_025612915.1 Magallana angulata
TCTTCGTCATCAGATGTAGTATTGTAACAAAATAAGAAAAAAATTTCTTAATTACTTTAAAGCAAAATTTAAGTGTTTTTCCTAAGCTTGGCACTTGGCTATTTATGTGTTTTACTGTAATAAGAAATAATAATATGTGTAAAACAATTTGGTACCTTTTTTCTCCTCGTTCTCTTCTGCGGCAGTTTTATCAGCACGGAAGAAAATCCTGGCACTGCTGAGGGAATAGTTGAGCAGGTCATATTCCTTGAAATGAAAGTGTGTTCTTATTACATCATCAAGATAGCATTTTTTTTTCAAAATTATGATGAAATTTTGGTGGGTTCCCCACATCTTGGAATCTGCATCTCAACGAATATAAAAAACATTAATCTTGATTCAATATTAATACAAGTGACCCCTTGAAATTATGACCCCATAAACCACTCTGGTAATTTCAAAATAAAGATAAACGAGAGCTAATTCCTTCACACCAGGTAGCTCTTTTTTAATACAGTTCAAATAACTGCAATAACATTGCCTAACACATGCACAAACAGAAAATAAATTACATAAAGAACGAATGTGAACAAGTATTTGAAAATATAGACTCCACGTCAATTTACTATGCCTGAGGTAACTGGGGAAATAGAATGGAGGTAGCTACTATGCCTGTTGTAACATGGAGAAGGGAGATAATTATTAGGTCTGTTGTAACTGGAAGAAGGGAGATAACTACTATACCCGTAGCAACTGGGAAATAGAAGGGAGATAACTGAGCCCACCTGCTGGTATTGGTCTAGCCTCTTCACTGTCAGGGTCATGGTCTGTTGGGATTTCTCATCCGCCCTGTTGGCCATAGCCTGTCTCTGCTTCTCCTAAAAAAGACATGAAAAGTTTGAACTTGTTCTAACTGATGGTACATGTAGTGTCATAATCTAAACATAATGTATTATACCTGTTACATGTAATTAAAAATTATATCTACTGGGATATTAAAGTACTGTATAATATATCACTAAAATAACATTAAGAAAAAATTAACACCATATATCAATAAAGCAAAAAAATCTTACTTAAACATTACGGAGAATTCGGAAAATTCAATTTGTTAAAAAATACAAAAAACAAACAAACAAAGTTCTATCCCTTTGACCAACCTTTTCTATCCTGTATTTGTCTTTGACTGACTGGAACCAGTGAAGAGAGTCAAACTCATGATACTGGTCTAACAGCTTCAAGATGTAGGCCACTCCTACAAGTAAATATGCATTTGTTTGTAAACTAAGATATCAAATTAATATACCCTGGTATGTAAAACATAGTCGGTATATGTATACAAGGTTCTATGCATGACCGACTTTATTCTCACCCATAGCAAAGCCATCGTCAGTGAAGGCTGCTCCCACTTTGTTTCTTCTGCTCATTTTCTCTTTACAACTTATGGAATGTTCAATGTAATTTACAGTCTAAAAAGAACAAACTTTGTTATAAAGATGAACTAGCTACTATATTTAAAAAGAGTTGTTTTCCTTGGTATTCACTCTCTTACCAGTGGAGGAAGAATTACAAAGAAGTTCCTCAGGTGCATATTTTGGAATTCTGGGGCAAAGACATCAACCAGCATCTGTAACATAGAAATGGTTTCATACATCTTGATAAAGATGTGTTTTCCTGAAGATACACTATGGACACAATATAACATATAGATTGGGAGAGAAAAATGAATCAAATAGTAAATAACATTTACTTACTTTGAAATACTCTGTGCCCTCTGCAAAGTTTCTAGCTAAATTGCCAACCACATTGTCAAGGTTTCTGAAAATATGTGCGGAATGTGCCATTACTGTTCCACAAGAATTAAATCATCAAAATAAAACATTAAACACTGAAAGTAAATGTGTTTTTATGTGTATTTCCACATAACATTATCTATATCTAGACCTTGTACCCTTGTCCAGAAGGAGACATAAAGGTAAAACAGAGTAGAGAAGACTTGAAAAAGATTTAAAATCATGGTTGACAATTTTCGCTCAAATATTTTTAAGACGTTGTTAATAATGATTGTCTTTCTTAAGATAAGATGATTGAGAGTATCCCCTATAGAGTCATGTACTAGATATAAAACTCACTTGTATACTCATGCAGAGATGGAACACAACACACACTTACTGTTAAAGGGGTTATTTATGTTGGTGGTCAAGTACACAATTTCTATAGTTTAACAATATGTGTGGGTATTAAATACACAGATGCATGATTTACCACACTGAAGTTTTTATTTTTTTTACCATATGCACAGGGGTATTTTAAGCATGCCACATAACTAGTGTAAATTTCCCCTACATGAAAATATCCATTTTTACAGTATATATTCATACACATAAATAGAGAGTACACTACACTCACTTGGCGGCAGCCTGACACTCTGAGGACAAGTTCTCCTCCTTACACAGCTCCTCGAAGCTGACAATGTCCTCGATGTCCGGAATGAACCGGATAGCATTGCTACACCAGTGGAGACCTCCAGACCGGATCATACGGATGTATTCCATTGCATTTCCTGAAATAAATTATGTACTTCAAATTATCATAAAAGTCATATTGGGCTCCTTTCATACTGAGATTTGTCAGAAATATTCAAATCCAAATTTTATTTGATGATGTGATTATTGAAATGTTTATGAAATAATATACTTGAGAGGCTTTATTATAACATCATTTTCTGTCAAGATTTATTTGACGTTACATCAAAACACATATTACAAAGTATATATACCTGAAACCTCTATGTTGAGATTACTGTACACTGTTTTCTTACCTATCTATATCTCAAATATCTCTGGAGAAAATTTGATCCAGATAAAACCTTAGTTACATCTTACAACAGTTCCTGATCCAGATTACACTTCTTCAGTATAGTATGTCATTTTAAAACCAATCCAGGTAATTCCTTACCTATCTGTGAGATGAGAGTCCGGAACTGATCCAGATAACTATCTCCATCTGGAGTGAGACCCAGGTTCTTGATGTTTTTGTTGAATTTGTCTGCTCTTTCCACAGGATACTGAAAAGGAAAAGATAAAGTTTTTTGTTAACATGTATTTCAATTGTTTGCAGACAACATTTACCATCATGATACCTGTATTGGATTATTTTGAAGGGTTGACCCTTTTAAAGACATCAAATATCCTTTACAATGTTGTAATTGTAACTAAAGGCATTATCATCTGACTTGAAATGTTTAGATTCTACTTTACATTGCATGATATTGTAACTTGGTCCTTAGTTAGCATCACTTATTCTAAGACTCCATAACAGAAAATATCCAACAATAAGCAAACCTACATGTACCTTTTGATCAGTCTGCATATGATTTTCTCTAAAGAATTTCCAATCCTGAAGAAAAGATGAAACAATTTGATAATAAATTTCATTTTCTAGGAATTCATTTATACTGTAGTGAATCAATATTCTTTGAATACAAATCATAATGGATTACATGTATGTTGTTATAGTGTTTTATAATTGGAACCTTTTGCATATTAATTAACAAATGTAACAAAATCTACAAAAATTGATATCAAGAAATATCAATAAAACCATAGAATACAATTACTTCCAGTCAAAAAATTTGTAAAACAAAGGTCATAAAACACATGATACGGAATGCAAGAAAAATTCAATACTTGCCTTGATTAACTTGGACTTGATATGTTCATCATAAAGAAACTGTGAAAAAATGTAGAACTTCTTCCGCAGAAATTGGTAAGTGAAATTCACCTGCAATTTAGGATAAAGGCAATGACTTATAATCTAGCAAGTGTCAGTTAGATGAGAAATAAACACAGATAAATGACCTCAACGTGGGGTTGTAATAAGGCGAACCTACCGTGGTGTTCATGATGCCCGTGCCGTGAGTCCGGATGGAGTTGGCGATGTGTCGGATGTTCATCGTGTTGAGGTGCTTGTTGTTGCTGGATCGCTCAACAAAAATCTGAAGTGTAATGTAAAGACGTTATCAAATGTAATTATGGTAGAAATATTGATGATACACATGGACTACCTTTGTACATGTATTCAAAATTACTACATGCGAGTTTAAAATATATTACTGGAGTAACATTATAATTACTATAGCCTACAAGTATGTTTTAATATAACTTTTATAGTGGGTAAAACTGTGACGGGTTCAAGAGATTTTGGATTAACAAAGAGTTGTATTAAACCAGTGCTGAATTACACTCCCATCGAAGTCTAACAAATATTGGAACATGCTAGAAACAGAATGAATTATCCGTTTTGACAACATGTGCACATGATGACAATTGGATAAGGCTGTATTTAAGAAATATTGGATTTCAAAAATACCAGTCACATTATAGAACTGTTGGATAAAACAGTCCGTTGTTGGATTACAGAGTTGTCAAATTAGAAAGTTTTTGGATTAAGATGTTGTCGGATTACAGAGATGTTGGATTGCAGAGTTGTCGGATTAGAGAAATCCAGTAAATTTACCTGGTTGTTTAGATTGTACATGTATCTGGAGACAAACACGTGGATGTTCCTCATAATCTCCAAAACATCAAGGCCCTGACAGAAAAAATTGCGGATCATGCATTATTTCTTAGCAGTTTATTATCTGCAACAAACTTCATTAGAAAAATTAATGTGAATTTTACATTGCATGAATTTTATGTAAAAAAAATAAAATGGATATCAAGTGATGAACAATTGTCTGTGTAATAACTTTTAAATGCAGTCAAAACAACAGCACTTTTCATTCAATTTGATATTCAACCTAATGTAAACAAGCACCTGTTTTAGTGTCGACTAGGTAGGTGGGACTAGTACTTACCCGTTCTAGTGTCTGACAGGGTAGGTGGGACTAGTACTTACCTGTTCTAGAATGACTAGGTAGGTAAGACTTGTATGTACCTGTTCTAGTATCTGAGAGGGAAGGTGGGACTAGTACTTACCTGTTCTAGTGTCTGACAGGGTAGTTGGGACTAGTACTTACCCGTTCTAGTGTCTGACAGGGTAGTTGGGACTAGTACTTACCTGTGCTAGTGTCTGACAGGGTAGGTGGGACTAGTACTTACCTGTTCTAGAGTGACTAGGTAGGTGGGACTTTTATGTACCTGTTCTAGTGTCTCACTGGGTAGGTTGGACAAGTACTTACCTGTTCTAGTGTAGACTAGGTAGGTGGGACTAGTACTTACCTGTTCTAGTGTCTGACAGGGTAGGTGGGACTAGTACTTCCCTGTTCTAGAGTGACTAGGTAGATGGGACTAGTACTTTCCTGTTCTAGAGTGACTAGGTTGGTGGGACTAGTTCTTACCTGTTCTAGTGTCTGACTGGGTAGGTGGGACTCGAGTAGATTCAGACAGTACTTCTGTTGTGCCATGTTCTTCATCTCGCCGTACGTCTTCCAGTCGTGTAGAGCCACAGTGGTCAGGTTGTAGAATGTCTTGTTCAGGTAATGCTACACATAGGCTTCAAAACAAAAGGCATACCAACATTAAAATCTCTTTTTGTCCATTTTACACTCATTATCATTGAACTTAACACTTTCAGTTAATTGCTTTTTTCCTTACAGTATATATATTAAATAACCATGCACTGTTTCAATGTATAATAATTTTTCTATAATGCATTTTTTACAATCAATTTGTAGAATGACAATTGAATTTCTCCTATTTATGGACAGGGCTAAAAGGTTGGGCAGAAATTTCCACCAGTCAAAAATACTTTTATATCATCATATTTACCTTTGATGTTGATCAGTCTGTCAAACAATCTGATTGGTCGGACTCTAAGCAGGTGGGAGAGATCTCTCATGCCGACCTTGAACGGATTCCTGTCGTCGAGCTGGAGGTGGGTGTGGATCTATAGTCGGAGGTCCGCCTCAATGCTCGACACAGGGGACTCAACAGGTCCTGTGTAAAAAGAGAGTCAAATGAATTACTGTTAGTAAAAATAAATTACTGGATGAAAATAAAGCAAATAAATTTATAGCAAAAACTTAAAAATTTCAATGAAGAGGTATTATAATTTCCATTAAATAAACAACATTTTAAAGACAAAAAATTATGCGCAGATTGATCACCAGTTAACAAAATATTTCATCTCGAAAAATTTATACACTGTATAAATAATCAACACCTTATGTTTTCACTTCAATCAATTGTTTACACCTATGTCTACATAAACAAATACTGTGAATCATTAGAATTTGTGCATGGCGGCTCAATTTTCTGGGTATTCGTGGGTAGCCCTCACTCACAAATTTAGATCTCCTACTGAGACAGAAAACCGACGCATTCACAAAATTACATCCCCATGCAAAAAACCCACAAACTAAAAAATTGGCTCCAACAAAATTTAATGATTCCACAGTAATTCCTCTTAAAATTTTAATTCCAAAAATTACTTCATCAGTAGATTTAACTTTTGATTTGAAACAGTGCACGGTTATTTAATTTATTTCCTGGGTCTGTCTGTAAACAATTCTCTAGGACCATACCTCTTTGAAGTAGCCATATATTTCTCTGTCGTGGAGATCAGCCAATTCGTTGGGTGTCGCCATGTGACGCACGGCGGCCATTCTTGGAACACAGTCCTTGAGAGCTCCAAACATGTACTGTAACACAACAATATACTACATGTAATATAGGTACTCTATTTAACAAATACAGTTTAGTTTTAATCTATTTATTGATAATCTATTTTGAGTTCCTAATTATTAATAAATAATTTAAACTTACGTGTATCCTGTGGGGGGTCGGTGACATTCTCAAACATGTCGGTCAGGTAGTTGGGGAGGATCACTCGGTGCCAGTAGAAGAAGGAGCAGTCACAGGCCTGGCGTACCCTGGGGGTCAGAAAACAAAACAATGAATCTCAAGTACATGTATTATAATGGTCCAAAACGGAAGAATGACTTGCAAACAACGACAAAGCCTACAGTCCCCCTTTCCCGGTTTCTGCTGTAGGTACTCTCTCTCTTTGCTGTAGTTCTGTAGCTCCAGATCTGAAAATATTCGACTGGACGATTCCACAGATATCGCGTATAGATAATGTTAATCTATCCAAAACTAGTGCACATTTTTGTGCGCAATATATTGACATGCATGCAGCTCTCTCTCTCTCTCTCTCTCTCTCTCTCTCTCTCTCTCTCTCTCTCTCTCTCTCTCTCTCTCTCTCTCTCTCTCTCTCTCTTTTCAAACATTCGACTATAAAGATTATAAAGTTTAAAAGCGTTTTATATAGAACATCAGTATTTTGTAATTTGCAGTCTCTAGAAAAATCAAATCTGCAATATGATACATTCTTTGCTAGTAATAGTTTACGACAAATATCAAAAAGTGGTACAAGAAAACTATCTTAATTTGAAATATAAAATTATTACATGTAATGTCATGCCCCACTTTTTCTCTCAATCAGATCATGTGAAATTTAAGATTATAGAGAAAAGTGAAAAAAGAATGTTTAGTAATAATGCTAACATTTAAGATTAGCTTCCTTTTTTTTGAGAAACCAGCGCTTATCATTCAGAAAATCTTCTCATGTCATACTGACTATAGATACAGAAGCTTTGTTTATGAATAATATTAGTTTTTCGAATAGCTTCATGTATTGACAAAATTCAAGCTAGCGGTTTCTAAAACCTTTAAAAACAGATATTGTTGATCCATGTACATATAATAGTCAACTCATCTGCAATGAAATTAACCTGATAAGAAATTCATATTACAAACAAAGATACAAAGGTTTACATGAATAATGTATGTACATGTATAAATCAATGTACTTTTATGTACACTGCAGATACATATGCACCAGTAATTGTACACTTTCACAGTGTTGTTGTTACATTGTCTCACAACATACACACACAGTAACTAACTTATGTATGGATATATAATGTTCACTGTAGATATTTGTACACTGTCACTATATTAGTGTAACGTTGTCCCACCAAGAGATTGTTGTCATCATTCACACACACACTAATGGGACACTCTATCCCTTGTTGTGGTGTGAGTAGTAGAGACAAGAACTGACCGTCCTGATCCAGAAAATGGACTGTTTCACTGATATCATCACACACCAGGATATGACCGAGTACATCAGTACATATTCCATAGGGAATAAACCCTGACCCCTGACCTGTGTAGGAGAACCTATATTGTCCTGATTTATCCACCACCCCTACAGCTTGTTTGTGATAGTCTGATACACAGACATCACCATTCATGTTTTCTGTGATGTAGTGTGGTAAACTACTATACAGTTCCTGTTCTTTGTTGTCTCTCTGTATTTCTGTCCCTGTCTTGTTGTATCTGGTGACTTTACCCTTTACATCCTTCCTCATCCCCACCAGTATGTCCCCGTTGATGTGGGAGGAGTGTATACTGAGTGGTGTCCAGTCTCCTGTTTTAATGAATTCAGTGATTGTATTATCCGGTGTTATCCTATTGATGACTTTGTTGTCGTCGTCTGTATAGATCAGATCCCTGTCCTGTGTGACTGTGTGGTAGCCTTCATATTTACCACTGGTTTGTATCTTCTGTAGCTGATTCCTATGTAGATCTGTTTGGACAAGGTTACCTTCCATATCACTGACCCAGAGTATGCCTGATTGACCCAGTGATATATGATATACACGATTAACTCCTGGTACTGTGTACTCCCTGACCTTGGTGACAGAGGAAGACAGAGACAGTGTTTGTTTCGCGTCAGATTTCTCTCTGTCTTGTTTCCTCTGTTTCCCTGTAGGTTCTATCTGTGTAGAGGCGGTCTCCATAGGTTTTATTTTTCTGTTCTCTGGTTTAGTGTCGGGTACAGTTACTCTACCCTGTAGTTTGGCGACATCCTCCTTGCGGTATTGACCAGCAGTAAATACGGGTGGGACTGGTTTGGATGTCTCTGGTATGGGTCTAATGACCAAGTTTTCTGATTTGAGGGCAAATGTTAATTGTTCTATGTTTGAGGGAGATAGGTAGCCATAATATGTTTTGATTAAATCATTGAGATAGTTGATGTAATAATCAATTTCTTGGTTTTGTCTATTTAAAGTTTGTAATAATGACTGTTCTATTTTGTCGACTTGTTCTATTTTATCTGATGTGACTGTGTCTACCAGCCTTTTCACAGCCTCTGCTTCAGTCTTTATGGATGATCTTATTCCCTCCATGATCTTCTTTATTTCTGTGACATCTCCAGCAATTTCCTTTTTTAAATCTTGAGAAGTGGGTTCAAAATAGCTTCGAATTTTGGTAATTTCTATGTGACAAAGTGAACATTTTTCAGCAAAGACCAATTCTAGGTCAGTAAAGGCATGGCCGCGATGCTCTTTGGTGCCCGTGCATTTAGAACAAATGGGAATTTGGCATTCCTCACAGAGAAGTTCTATGTGTCTTGTGGGGTGGATCTTGCATTTCTCCACAGGAAGCGGTCGTTTGCGTTGTTTATAAGGGACTACTTCATGGTTCTTGGTTTTCTTATTCTTCTGATGTTCATCTCTGCATTGTTCACACATTGGTTGGTGACAATCATTGCAGTAAAACTTGCAGTTCCTCTCACAGTCTTCAGTGCCACAAACCAAATAATGCTGTGCGTCAGGTGGTATTTGGGATTCAGATAATGCCATCTGAAATGAGAAAAGTTCTTTAAGTCTGAGGAGGCTATTTCTTTATTTTGCTACTCAATATTATCAAGGAGTCAATCATTTCTACCTACCCCCCCCCCCCCCAACCACACACACACACACCACGCACATAATATATAGATACATACATTAAACAAAATCCTGGGTTCTCTTACGAATACCGGTTCTTTAATTAATTTACGACCTTGAAATATAAATTCATACTAATTTCAATATTTTAAGAGGAAATGGGGGGGGGGGGGGTCCAGACCACCCACTTCCCCTGAATTCAAACATCCAGGCATAATAGACTGCCTTTAAAAAATCAATTGTGGACTTATAAGTACAATAAAACAGCGTGAGTCTCATCTAATTTTGACCCAGGTGTGTTTAAAGTATACATTTTTTGGAGAGAATTCGTATCTCCCTATTTCAAAACATGGCCACCATATAGCTACTTTCGGTTCAGTACAATTATAAAAATAATCTATTGTTGATCGATTTAATAATCTTAAACCCAATATTACTGGAATATGTCAGCTTCCTCATCATCATGCAGTAGAAACAATTATTATAACTTACCGTATGTATCAATGTGACCTTTAGGCTTTTATAGGATACGCCATGCAGCCATTATCGCGTGAATAACCCCCTATAAAATTAGAATGAGAGAATACGAGACTTGTGTAATTTACATGTACTTCCTGGACGTGCACGGGTAACCAAGTTTAGATCTCCTGATCCTGACCTCCTACGTTGAAATACAATCAAAGTGTATTTTAATATTATAATATTTAATTTTTAACGCAGGGTGTCTCGTTGTGATATTGGTACTAATTATATAATATCAGATATATTATTATTGAATTTGATTAAGTTCAAGAGTATAAGATTAAATCAGAACTTTTAATGTTTATGCTTATAGAATGGATTAATTAGTTTTATTCTGTATGCACGGATCAACAAAAATGTCCGGGGGCGGGGATCAGATGCCTACTTATTGAATTAAATATGTAAATTTGATAAATCCCAATTGTTCAGTGGACAATGGGTGTCCCTGGCACGTAGGGGGGGGGGGGGGGCAGGAGGTGTGGCCTGTATGGGTGGCGAAAAGGGCAAAATATACCCCAAAAAAGCACAAAAACCCTGCGCTGTATTCAATTTTTCTGCAAGGCCAGTAGCCCTTTTCACAAGATGTAGCGTAATTCTCTCTGTATTTGGTGTTGTTATCAGGTTATTGAAGAAAGTGCCGTCACTATTGTCGCCTCTTTGTCACGCACTTAATTATTAGACTAACATGTACATGTAACTCCCCATCAAATATATAAATTACCAGCATCATATATTTTTTTTCACTACCTGTTGTTAAGAAGAATAATTGTTGAGTTAATATTAAATGATTTTCTTTAATAAGCTCGTGCTGTCTATAAACTATTCCCCCCAAAAAATTATAAAATAATTTAAATCTTTAATTTTGACTAACTTTAATCGATGCTTTTATTCATAATGTTTTGATTTACATGTATATGAATTTTATTTCGGGTAGCACACTACACTTGGATAGCATTTACCGCAGTCTAATTGAACTTAAAGTTGAATTTGAAGAATTGTGCTGTTTGATCAAGATTATCTTGATTAATCGGCCTTATAAATTTATTGATTTATATAAAAAGTGTGTTAAAATTTATAATAATATCATGCGATAAATAGTTGCTGAGAAATGACATGACATGCCTAAGCAAAACGTGTGTTTAAATTTCAAACATATGCGATAAATTGTTGCTGAGAAATATTTGACAAAAATCTTTTTGAAAATTTAGACTTAAAATCAACCAAGTCGTCATTCAACAGGAAGTTGACATTCGATTGATACAAAAATATGCCCTTACAATATGGCATACCTTGGCAAAGAGTGTCTTAAAATTTCAAGCACCTGCGATTAAAAGTCGCTGAGAAATCTTTTGACAGAAATCTGATTAAAAATTATTAGTAATCTTAAGTGTATTTCTGTCAGTGTGTATTGCATTGAAAAACATTTCGTGAAAATCACAGTTTCAGTCATTTTAAAAAAGCATATTCAATGTACATTAAAAAAGTAAAGGGACGACACTCGCCATCTTAGATTTTAGAGGGTCCTCCGTTCACGCTATGTTTTAAACAAGTTCTTTAATTTCTCCAACGATTTCTGACGAGATAAATGTTCGAAAATGATCAAGCAACATAGCTGTGAGCCAATTCTTACTAGTAATATCCCCGCTCTGATGTGAAGATGAAAAAATAAGGAAAGTCAACATTTTAAAAAATTAGGCTAAAATAAACAAAAGTCGTAATTTAACAGGAAGTTGCCGTACGATTAGTACAAAAATTAATCTTATGATATGATATGCCAAAAGAAATAATGTGTTAAAATTTCAAGCAACTCCGATGAATAGTTACTAAGATATCGTTGATAAAAATTTAGGCCGAGTGACCGGATCCCAAATGGTCAGAAAACGATATTAACCATTAGTTTCTTACTTTTCTGATTAATCATCATTGCACTCAAGACAGCAAATTACCGGTATATATTTTTTAATTAAACCAATTCATGCACAAAAGTTCTGCTGAGATTTCTTATAATATACATGTAAAGTTCATGTAGAGTTTTCTAATTCATTGCCATTTATCAGACAAAACAAAATAAATACAAGATAAGATTGCATATTTTATTTCCTATTAGATACATCAATATTGTTCATAATCTCTGTTTGGCACTTATAAGCTTATTCATAGTTCATAGCTACAAAAATAGAATCAATATAGCACAATTTCAAACTTCAAGCAAAGCCATAATGTGAATCAACAATAAATTCTAATCATGTCCAAATCAGTATTCTCATTAAAGTAGACTTCACAATTTGTAATTCAAATTTCCTATAGAGTTCTTCCAAAAATATATACATGTATGGTTTATGTCCTGCATGTGTCTGATTTCACAAAATTGCACATAAGTCCTTTTATCTATATTGTATGTGGACACTGGGTTTTGGATTACTGAGTCCATCCCACTGTTGCTCACATTGGAGGGGGCGGGGGCGGAGGTGGGGGTGGAGGAGGAGGAGGAGGAGTGGGAGGGGGAGCACCACCTGGTGGTGGGGGTGGGGCTGGGGCCGGAGGGGGTGGGGCAGCAGGGGCCGCCGGTGCAGCTGGAGGAGGTGAGACACTGGAATCTGAAAAATAAACAACATTATTAAATCAAGAACACTGATACAGCAGACTGATAAAACAATGCATTAATAAGGTCTAACCTATTAGAAGAGATTGTAACTGATTTGGTTTATAGTTACTGTAACTTTTTTTTTGGGGGGGGGGGGGGGTAATTTGGTTTTCCTTTTATCTTTCAAACCAAGGAATATTAATTAAAACTGAACTTTATTTATTTTACAACGATTGATAAACAAGTTCAACAACTTATATTAATATCTTTCATTGGCACGGATGTTAGCGCGAGGGGGTCATTGTTGTGGGAAGTAGCCGGAGTACCGGGAGAGAACCCACTTGTCCAAGCGGGCGACCGCCATACCCTATCATATACAACCACTGCCGATCACAGGGATCAAACTCGGGTCGCAGCGGTGAGAAGAGGGAATATTAATTATAAAGTAAGAAAATGAAATTCAAACTGATTTATAAGCTTAGGAAATAAATTGATATCCAAGAGCCTATTAAAGAGTCGATAGGTTGTATGCTCTGCACATGTAGGTGAAATCAGTATAGATAATAGCAGTAGTATTACAGTATCTCTATCATCAAAGGCATACAAATAAACTATGGAGATTTAAAACAATATTTATAAAACATGTAAATGCAATAATCAAAGCAAGCTATAGATGTTTATTCTGTGTGAACCTAATGTATGAATCCATGACAATAAAATACAAACTTAAGTGGGTATTACTTTTTTAAAAAAAAAAAAGAAAAGAAAAGCCTCTAAACTTCAGAGATAAAGAATAATTACACCAGTATTTGAAATAAAATGTTAGATGCAACAGTTAACAAGAGGAGGAACATTACATCCATAACAAGTTATACACATAAACATGTTCATTTAGTGTTTAGCATAAGTTATACATCACAAGCAAAGATAGAAAAAGAAAAGTATTAAAACTAAATAACAATACTAAGCAAAATTAGAGTGATATATTCATATGCATGCGAAACTAAATCTCTCTTATTGTGAGAAGAAATCTAATTTCTAAAGACGCCCAGCATTATTTAGTGTGTGGCACTGAAGAAATGCTCAGTAAACCTCAGTACATGCGTCTACTTTAATTATAACTACATCATGTAGCATCCATACATAATGCCATGCATAGTCCTACCTTCCTATCCTTTCATGTTGCTTTATATCCAACAAAACAATACATTAGAAACATTGTCTGACACAAAGTGCATTGCTTATTGTACAAGTAATGAATAATATCGTATGAAGGTGGTATGGGACATCTCCATGTTGTGACGTATAGTTAAAGAAATAAACAATAAAATGAAGACTAGTGTAATTTTATAAGTAGTTTCTTACTCAATACTTTCACCTAACAGCAGTGGGTTAGAGCATGCGCGGATCCAGAAATTTTTTCCAGGGGGGGGGGGGGGTCCGAAGGATAATTGTGTTTGCCAGGGGGGGTCCGAGGCATATTTTCGCGATAATTTTACTATGTAAATTTAATAAATTTTCATTTTCCAGGGGGGGTCGGGACCCCCCCCCCCCCTACCCCCCCTCTAGATCCGCGCATGGGTTAGAGGGCTTACTACGAATCAATCAGCAAGTCATGAGTTCTAATCCTGCTGGGGGTTTTACTTTTACTTACCTCTCCAAATATTTTTAATAGCTATTTTTAAGTTAAATATTGTAAAATTTTGAAATTCTAAATCAGTGAAAAATATTCAAAATATTCAAAATATAATATAATTTAATCCACATTATAATACATCAGATGTCCCAAACCACCTTAATTACTGTAACATGAAATCTAACAACTTAAAGCATTGTTAATGAGAAATTGTTCTGCATGAACACAAAAATAACTCTTGTCCTTAAATACAATTCAATTCAAAACATGACAAACAATGCCACAGTTTATTTTCTACATACCTGCTGGAGTTGTTGTAGTTTGGCTGGTGGCCTGAGCAGGATCTGAACTGGTACTCGGCTCTCCATCAGCTTATGAAAAGCCATAAGATTTCAAAATTGAGAAATATCACAAATGTATGCCCAAAACTTTTTCAATGATTTATGTATGTATGGAACAGTGTGTATGTGTATAGGATTTGGCCAAATCTGCTTCAATTATCATCATCAGAATCTGGGCATTAGGCAGTAAAACGTACATAGGTAATATACTTATGAATTATGAGTAGGGTGAATTCAAATTCATTCTCCTCGTCATCAGATGTAGTATTGTAACAAAATAAGATAATTTTTTCTTAATTACTTTAAAGCAAAATTTAAGTGTTTTTCTTAAGCTTGGCACTTGGCAATAAGTGTGTTTTACTGTAATAAGAAATAATAATATGTGTAAAACAATTTGGTACCTTTTTTCTCCTCGTTCTCTTCTGCGGCAGTTTTATCAGCACGGAAGAAAATCCTGGCACTGCTGAGGGAATAGTTGAGCAGGTCATATTCCTAGAAATGAAAGTGTGTTCTTATTTCATCATCAAGATAGCATTTTTTTTCAAAATTATGATGAAATTTTGGTGGGTACCCCACATCTTGGAATCTGCATCTCAACGAATATAAAAAACATTAATCTTGATTCAATATTAATACATGTACAAGTGACCCCTTAAAATATGACCCCATAAACAACTCTGGTAATTTCAAAATAAAGATAAACGAGAGCTAATTCCTTCACACCAGGTAGCTCTTTTTTAATACAGTTCAAATAACTGCAATAACATTGCCTAACACATGCACAAACAGAAAATAAATTACATAAAGAATGAATGTGAACAAGTATTTGAAAATATAGACTCCAAGTCAATTTACTATGCCTGTGGTAACTGGGGAAATAGAAGGGAAGTAGCTACTATGCCTTTTGCAACATGGAGAAGGGAGATAATTATTAGGTCTGTTGTAACTGGAAGAAGGGAGATAACTACTATGCCCGTAGTAATTGGGAAATAGAAGGGAGATAACTGCGCCCACCTGCTGGTATTGGTCTAGCCTCTTCACTGTCAGGGTCATGGTCTGTTGGGATTTCTCATCCGCCCTGTTGGCCATAGCCTGTCTCTGCTTCTCCTAAAAAAGACATGAAAAGTTTGAACTTGTTCTAGCTGATGGTACATGTAGTGTCATAATCTAAACATAATGTATTATACCCGGTACATGTAATTAAAAATTATATCTACTGGGATATTAAAGTATAATGTATCACTAAAATTACATTGAGAAAAAAATGAACACCATATATGAATATAGCAAAAAAATCTTACTTAAACATAAAGGAGAATATATAATGATATTTGGTAAAAAAAATTGTAAATATACAGTTTTGTAACATTCATATAGTCAAAAAACGAAAAAATTAATAAATCAATAAAACAGAGTCATCTCCCTTTGACCAACCTTTTCTGCCCTGTATTTGTCTTTGACTGACTGGAACCAGTGAAGAGAGTCAAACTCATGATACTGGTCTAACAGCTTCAAAATGTAGGCCACTCCTACAAGTAAATATGCATTTGTTTGTAAACTAAGATATCTAATTAATATGTAAAATATAGTCAATATATGTATACAAGGTTCTATGCATGACTGACTTTATCCTCACCCATAGCAAAGCCATCATCAGTGAAGGCTGCTCCCACTTTGTTTCGTCGGCTCATTTTCTCTTTACAGCTTATGGAATGTTCAATGTAATTTACAGTCTAAAAAGAACAAAATTTGTCATAAAGATGAACTAGCTGCTATATTTAAAAAGAGTTGTTTCCCTTGGTATCCACTCTCTTACCAGTGGAGGAAGAATTACAAAGAAGTTCCTCAGGTGCATGTTTTTGGGATTTCTGAATTCTGGGGCAAAGACATCAACCAGCATCTGTAACATAGAAATGGTTTCATACATCTTGATAAAAAGGTGTTTTCCTGAAGATACAATATGAACACAATATAACGTATATTTTATTGAGAGAGCATATGAATCAAATAGCAAATAACATTTACTAACTTTGAAATACTCTGTGCCCTCTGCAAAGTTTCTAGCCAGATTTCCAACCACATTGTCAAGGTTTCTGAAAATATGTGCAGGGTGTGCCATTACTGTTCCACAAGAATCAAGTCATCAAAATGAAACATTAAACTCTGAAAGTAAATGTGTTTTTACGTGTACTTCCACATAACATTATCTATATCTAGACTGTGTACCCTTGTCTAGAAGGAGACATAAATGTAAAACAGAGTAGAAAAGACTTGATAGGGATTTAAAATCATGGTTGACAATTTTCGCTCAAATATTTTAAAGACGTTGTATTTAATAATGATTGTCTTCCTTAAGATAAGATGATTAAGGGTATAGTGCTATTATTCATCCCCTATAGAGTCATGTACTAGATCTAAAACACACTTGTATACTCATGCAGAGATGGAACACAACACACACTTACTGTTAAAGGGGTTATTTATGCTGGTTATCAAGTACACAATTTCTATAGTTTAACAATATATGTGGGAATTAAATACACAGATGCATGATTTACCACACTTAAGTTTTCATTTTTTTACCATATGCACAGGGGTATTTTAAGCAGTTTTAAGCATGCCACGTAACTAGTGTAAATTTCCCCTACATGAAAATAACCATTTTTACTCATACACATAAATAGAGAGTACACTACACTCACTTGGCGGCAGCCTGACATTCTGAGGACAAGTTCTCCTCTTTACACAGCTCCTCGAAGCTCACAATGTCCTCAATGTCCGGAATGAACCGGATAGCATTGCTACAACAGTGGAGACCTCCAGACCGGATCATACGGATGTATCCCATTGCATTCCCTGAAATAAAGCATGATTGAAAACAATACACACACTATTAAAAATATTCCCAATGTATTTCAAATTATCATAAAAGTCATATTGGGTTCCTTTCATACTGAGATTTGTCAGAAATATTCAAATCCAAATTCTACTTGATGATCTGATTATTGAAATGTTTATAAAATAATATACTTGAGAGGCTTTATATTTACATCATTTTCTGTCAAGATTTATTTGACATTACATCAAAACACATATTACATAGTATATATACCTGAAACATAGAAAACCTTATTTACATCTTACAACAGTTCCTGATCCAGATTACACTTCTTCAGTATAGTATGACATTTTAAAACCAATCCAGGTGATTCCTTACCTATCTGTGAGATGAGAGTCCGGAACTGATCCAGATAACTATCTCCATCTGGAGTGAGACCAAGGTTCTTGATGTTTTTGTTGAATTTGTCTGCTCTTTCCACAGGATACTGAAAAGGAAAAGATAAAGTTTATTGTTAACATGTATTTCAATTGTTTGCAGACAACATTTACCATCATGATACATGGATTGGTTTATTTTGAAGGGTTGACCCAAAAGACCAAAAAGATTTCAAATATCCTTTAAAATGTTGTAATTGTAACTAAAGACTTTATCATCTGACTTGAAATGTTTAGATTCTACTTTACATTGCATGATATTATATAAATAGTGCCTGTTTGGGAGGGTAACAGTTGAAATTGACACCCCGAGGAAACAATTGTCAACCGACGCAAAGCGGAGGTTGAAAATGGTTTTCGAGGGGTGTCAATTTCAACTGTTGTCCTCCCAAACAGGCATTATTCATTTTATTATACTGAATGTCTTAATATAAGAGAATTTCTTACTGCTTTTATTTAGGAATTCTACGCCGAACCGTATGCATATAAATTATGCGCATGAAACAATTCGTTGTGTTATCTGTTGCCAAGTGTGTTGCTAACACTGAAGGTAATAGAACGGATTGTTACCTGTGTCTTAACCAATCAGATTTCAACATGAAAGTATAATAATGTAACTTGGTCCTTAGTTAGCATCACTAATTCAAAGACTCCATAACAGAAAATATCCAACAATAAGCAAATCTACCTTTTGATCAGTCTGCATATGATTTTCTCTGAAGAATTTCCAATCCTGAAGAAAAGATAAAACAAACTGAATTTCATTTTGTAGGAATTCATTTATACTGTAGTTAATCAATATTCTTTGAATGTTAACATTAATGGATTACATGTATGTTGTTATAGTGTTTTATAATTGGAACCTTTTGTCTATTAATAAAACAAATGTGACAAAATCTACAAAAATTGATATCAAGAAATATCAATAAAACCATAGAATACAATTACTTCCAGTCAAAACATTTGTAAAACAAATGTCATAAAACACATTATACAGAATGCAAGAAAAATTCAAAACTTGCCTTGATTAACTTGGACTTGATATGTTCATCATAGAGAAACTGTGAGAAATTATAGAACTTCTTCCGCAGAAATTGGTAAGTGAAATTAACCTGCAATTTAGGATAAAGGCAATGACTTATAATCTAGCAGGTGTCAGTTAGATGAGAAATAAACTCAGTTAAATGACCTCCACGTGTAGTTGTAATAAGGCGAGCCTACCGTGGTGTTCATGATGCCCGTGCCGTGAGTCCGGATGGAGTTGGCGATGTGTCGGATGTTGTTGTGTTGAGGTGCTTGTTGTTGCTGGATCGTTCCACAAAAATCTGAAATGGAATGTAAAGATGTTATCAAATGTAATTATGGTAGAAATATTGATAGATACACAAGTACTACCTTTGTACATGCATTCAAAATTACTACAGGTGAGTTCAAAATATATCACTGGAATAAGATTATAATTACTATAGCCTACAAGTATGTTTTAATACAACTTTTATAATAGTAAAACTGTGACAGGTTCAAGAGATTTTGAATTTACAAAGAGTTGTATTAAACCAGTGTTGGGTTACACTCCTATCAAAATCCGACAAATATTGGAACATACTAGAAACAGAATAAATTATCCGTTTTTGACAACATTTGCACATGATGACAATTGGATAAGGCTGTATTTAAAAAATATTGGATTTCAAAAATACCAGTCACATTATAGAACTGTTGGATAAAACAGTACGTTGTTGGATTACAGAGTTGTCAAATTAGAAAGTTTTTGGATTAAGATGTTGTTGGATTACAGAGATGTTGATTTACAGAGTTGTCAGATTAGAGAAATCCAGTAGATTTACCTGGTTGTTTAGATTGTACATGTATCTGGAGACAAACACGTGGATGTTCCTCATAATCTCCAAAACATCCAGGCCCTGACAGAGAAAATTGTGAATCATGCATTATTTCTTAGCAGTTCATTATCTGCTACAAACTTCATTAGAAAAAATTCATGTGAATTTTACATTGCATGAATTTCATGTAAAAAAATAAAATGGATATCAAGTAATGAACAATTGTCCAAGTAATAACTTCTAAATGCAACCAAAATAACAGCACTTTTCATTCAATTTGATATTCAACCTAATGTAAACAAGCACCTGTTCTAGTGTCGACTAGGTAGGCGGGACTAGTACTTACCTGTTCTAGTGTCTGACTTGGTAGGTGGGACTAGTACTTACCTGTTCTAGTGTATGACAGGGTAGATGGGACTAGTACTTACCTGTTCTAGAGTGACTAGGTAGGTGGGACTAGTACTTACCTATTCTAGTGTCTGACTGGGTAGGTGGGACTAGTACTTACCTGGTTCTAGTGTATGACAGGGTAGTTGGGACTAGTACTTACCTGTTCTAGTGTATGACTGGGTAGGTGGGAGTAGTACTTACCTGTTCTAGAGTGACTAGGTAGGTGGGACTAGTACTTACCTGGTTCTAGTGTCAACTAGATAGGTGGAACTTGTATGTACCTGTTCTAGTGTCTGACTGGGTAGGTGGGACTAGTACTTACCTGTTCTAGTGTCTGACTGGGTAGGTGGGACTCGAGTAGACTCAGACAGTACTTCTGTTGTGCCATGTTCTTCATCTCGCCGTACGTCTTCCAGTCGTGTAGAGCCACAGTGGTCAGGTTGTAGAATGTCTTGTTCAGGTAATGCTCCACGTAGGCTTCAAAACAAAAGGCATACCAACATCAAAATCTCCTTAATTTGTTTGAACCTAAATAGTTTTGAAAAACTTTTCATCCATCCAACAAAAGTGTTATGAATGATAGTAAAAATCCATTTTACACTCAATACCATTGAATTTATCACTTTAAGTAAGTTAGTTTTTTTCCTTAATTTAATTACCATCACTATAATAATTTTTCAATTATGCTTTATTTAACAATCAACTTGTAGAATAACAATTGAATACCTCCTATTTTTAGACAGGGCTTAAAAGATGGCCAGAAATTTCCACCAATCAAAAATACTTTTATATAATCATATTTACCTTTGATGTTGATCAGTCTGTCAAACAATCTGATTGGTCGGACTCTAAGCAGGTGGGAGAGATCCCTCATGCCGACCTTGAACGGATTCCTGTCGTCGAGCTGGAGATGGGTGTGGATCTGTAGTCGGAGGTCCGTCTCAATGGCCTGACACAGGGGACTCAACAGGTTCTGTGTAAAAAGTCAAATGAATTACTGTTAGCAAAATGAATTACTGTGTGGATGAAAATGCAGCAAATAAATTTCTACCAAAATTTTTAATATTTCAGTGAAGAGGTAATTTACTTTAAATAAACAAAATTTTAAAGAAAAAAATTTATTTGCACAATTGATCACCAGTTAACAAAATATTTCATCTCGAAAAATCTATACACTGTTCAAATAATCAACACCTTATGTTTTCATTTCTATACACTTGCCTCAATCAATTGTATACACCTATGTCTACATAAACAAATACTGCGAATCATTAGAATTTGTGCATGGCGGCTCAATTTTCGGGGTATTCATGAGTAGCCCTTACCCACAAATTTAGATCTCCTACTGAGACAGAAAAGCGACGCATTCACAAAATCACATCCCCATGCAAAAAACCCACAATCCAAAAAATTGGCTCCAACAAAATTTAATGATTCCACAGTAATTCCTCTTAAAATTTTAATTCCAAACATTACTTTATCAGTAGATTTAACTTTTGATTTGAAACAGTGCACTGTTATTTAAATTATTTCCTTGGTCTCTCTGTAAACAATTCTCTAGGACCATACCTCTTTGAAGTAGCCATATATTTCTCTGTCGTGGGCATCAGGCAATTCTGTGGGTGTCGCCGTGTGACGCCGGCAGCCATTCTTGGAACAAAGTCCCTGAGAGCTCCAAACATGTACTGTAACACAACAGTATATCACATGTAATGGGAATTCTATTTCAAGATTAATACAGTTTAGTTTAAATCTATTCATTGATAATCTATTTTGAGTTCCTAATTATTAATTAATAATTTCAACTTACGTGTATCCTGTGGGGGTCGGTGATGTTCTCAAATAGGTCGGTCGGGTAGTTGGGGAGGATCACTCGGTGCCAGTAGAAGAAGGAACAGTCACAGGCCTGGCGCACCCTGGGGGTCAGAAAACAACACAATGAATCTCAAGTACATATTGGCATGCTTGCAGCTCTCTCTCTCCCTCTCTCTCTTCAAACATTCGACTATAAATATTAAAATGTGGCAATTTTTCGAAGTTTAAAAGCGTTTTATATAGAACATCAGTATTTTGTAATTTGCAGTCTCTGGAAAAATAAAATCTGCAATATGATAGATTCTTTGCTAGTAATAGTTTACGACCAATATCAAAAAGTGGTACAAGAAAACTATCTGAATTTGAAATATGAAATTATTACTTGTAATGTCATGCCAAACTTTTTCTCTCAATCAGATCATGTGAAATTTAAGATTATAGAGAAAAGTGAAAAAATAATGTTTAGCAATAATGCTATGTAAGATGAGTTTCCTTTTTTTGAGAAATTGGCGCTTATAGATAGCATTCAGAAAATCTTCTCATGTCATACTGACTATAGATACAGAAGCTTTGTTTATAATTAATATAAGTTTTTTGAATAGCTACATGTATTGACAAAATTCAAGCTAGCGGTTTCTAAAAACTTTCAAAACAAATATTGTTCATACATGCATATTTAATAGTCAACTCATCTGCAATGAAATTAACCTGATAAGAAATTCATATTACAAACTAGAGGTTCTGTGAGCAAGCTCACAATTGATACCCCCCGCTAAGATAAAAAATCATAATGCGTGTATTTTTCTTATTATAGAAAATATTGGATGAATCTATTTCACCGTCTATTTTCTTTAAATAACAACTGCTCTATTTTTTTAAAACTGTTGGTCATAAGCAATATTTGTGTGAAGTAAGAACATTCAATGCTTCTCCATATGAAAGATAATGACCGGACACGAATTTTGCACTATTTCTGCCAGTGACCTTGACCTTGCCCAAATGACCTTGGGTCAAGGTCATGACACACCCTTTGGTCCTAAGCAATATTTGTGTGAAGTTAGAACATTCAATGCTTCTCAATAAGAAAGATAATGACCGGACACTATTTTGCACTATTTTTCCCAACGACCTTGACCTTGCCCAAATGACCTTGGATCAATGTCATGACACATCTTTAGGTCATAAGCAATCTTTGAGCACATGAATTAAGAACTTCCAATGTTTCTCGATATGAAAGATATGGGCCGGACACAAATTTTGCACTTTTTCTGCCAGTGACCTTGACCTTGCCCTAATGACCTTGGGTCAAGGTCATGACACACCCTTAGGTCATAAGCAATCTTTGTGTGAAGTAAGAACTTCCAATGTTTCTCCATAAGAAAGATATGGACCGGACATGAATTTTTGTATGTTTTCTGCCAGTGACCTTGACCTTGCCCAAATGACCTTGGGTCAAGGTCAGGACACACCCTTAGGTCATAAGCAATCTTTGTATGAAGTAAGAACTTCCAATGTTTCTCCATAAGAAAGATATGGACCTGACACGAATTTTGTATTTTTTCTGCCAGTGACCTTGACCTTGCCCAAATGACCTTGGGTCAAGGTCATGACACACCCTTAGGTCATAAGCAATCTTTGTGTGAAGTAAGAACTTCCAATGTTTCTCCATAAGAAAGATATGGACCGGACACGATTGCACAGACGGACAGAAAGACGGACAGACGGACAGACGGACAAGGTGATTCCTATATACCCCCCCCCCCCCAAACTTCGTTTGCGGGGGATATAACAAACATACAAAGGTTTACATGAATAATGTATGTACATGTATATCAATGTACTTTCATGTACACTGCAGATACATATGTACCAGTAATTGTACACTATCACAGTGTTGTTGTTACATTGTCACACAACATACACACAGTACCTAACTTATGTATGGATATATATTGATCACTGTAGATACTTGTACACTGTCACTGTGTTGGTGTTACCTTGTCCCACCCAGAGGTTGTTTTCATCGTCTACACACACACTGTAGGGATACTTTACCCCTTGTTGTTCTGTGAGTAGTAGAGACAAGAACTGACCGTCCTTATCCAGAAGATGTACTGTTTCACTGATATCATCACACACCAGGATGTGACCGAGTACATCAGTACATATTCCATAGGGATAAAACCTTGACCCATGACCTGTGTAGGAGAACCTGTGTTGGCCTGATTTATCCACCACCACTACAGCATGTTTGTTAGAGTCTGATACACAGACATCACCGTTGATGTTTTCTGTGATGTAGCGTGGATAACTATACAGTACCTGTCCTTTGTTGTCTCTCTGTATGTTCTGTATTTCTGTACCTGTCTTGTTGTACCTGGTGACTTTACCCTCTCTATTCTTAATCATCCCAACCAGTATGTCCCCGTGATTGTGGGAGGAGTGTATACTGAGTGGTGCCCAGTCTCCTGTTTTAATGAATTCAGTGATTGTATTATCCGGTGTTATCCTATTGATGACTTTGTTGTCTTTGTCTGTATAGATCAGATCCCCGTCCTGTGTGACTGTGTGGTAGCCTTCATATTCACCACTGGTTTGTATCTTCTGTAGCTGATTCCCCTGTAGATCTGTTTGGACAAGGTCGCCATACAAAACACTGGCCCAGAGTCTGCCTGATTGACTCAGTGATATATGATATACACCATCAAAACCTGGTACTTCGTACTCCCTGAGCTTGGTGACAGAGGAAGACAGAGACAGTGTTTGATTCACATCAGAGTTCTCTCTGTCTTGTTTCCTATGTTTCCCTGAAGGTTTCATCTGTGTAGAGGCAATCTCCATGGGTTTTATTTTTCTATTCTCTGGTTTGGTGTTGGGAACAGTTATTCTACCTAGTAGTTTGGCGACATCCTCCTTGCTGTATTGACCAGCAGTAAATACGGGTGGGACTGGTTTTGATGTCTCTGGTATGGGTGGAATGATCAAGATTTCTGATTTGAGGGCAATTGTTAATTGTTGTATGTTTGAGGGAGATGGGTATCCATTAAATGTTTGTATTAAATCACTGAGATAGTTGATGTAATCATCTATTTTTTGTCTTTGTCCATTTAAAGTTTGTAATAATGACTGTTCCATTTTGTTGGCTTGTTCTATTTTATCTGATGTGACTGTGTCTACCAGCTTTTTCACAGCCTCTGCTTCAGTCCTTATGGATGATCTTATTCCCTCCATGATCTTCTTAATTTCTTTGACATCTCCAGAAATTTCTTTCTTCAAATCTTGAGAAGTAGGCTCAAAATAGCTTCGAATTTTGGTAATTTCTATCTGACAAAGTGAACATTTTTCAGCAAAGACCAATTCTAGGTCAGTAAATGCATGGCCGTGATGTTCTTTGGTGCCTGTGCATTTAGAACAAATGGGAATTTGGCATTCCTCACAGAGAAGTTCTAAGTGTCTTGTGGGATGGATTTTACATTTCTCCACAGGAAGCAGTCGTGTGCGTTGTTTATAAGGGACTACTTCATGGTTCTTGGTTTTCTTATTCTTCTGATGTTCATCTCTACATTGTTCACATATTGATTGATGACAATCATTGCAATAAAACTGGCAGTTCCTCTCACAGTCTTCAGTGCCACAAACCAAATAATGCTGGGCGTCGGGGGGTATTTGAGATTCAGATAATGCCATCTGAAATGAGAAAAGTTCTTAAAGTCTGAGGAAGGTATTTCTTTATTTTGCTACTCTATTATTAAGGAGCCAATCATTTCTACTTACACCCCCCCCCCCCAAACAACACACACACACACCACGCACAAATATAGATACATACATGTACATTAAACAAAGTCATGGGGGTTTCAGGGGCGTAACTAAGGCTTGCTTATTGTGGAAGCAAATTAAGGCAGGGGGTTTGAGGCCGTTTTGAGCCCCTAATGGGTACAGCGCGAAGCCCAATTCAAGTGGGGGCCCAGGGGGCAAAGCCCTCGGGAGCTGGCGAGTTATCAGCATCAGACACTTAATTTTGAGTATCCAGGAAAAGGAGTTTCATCAAAATAACCCCAGTCTTTAATGTGTAAAATGCCTACTTCATCATCATCATAAAATTCACGATAAAGAAGAAAAAGTAGTACCTGATTTTTAATGAGATTTATTCATTTGATATCTAATAAGTCTTGTGCTTTCTCTCCTAATGGTCTAAAACATTTTTGCCCACAAAAATACTCTTATCATACATAAGATAATTATATATTTAAACTTTAAGATTCCATTATTTCGATCTCGATAATCTATTCATAATCATTGTCAACCTGTCACTCAGGTTACGGAATTGTATGCAAAGAATAATGAAAATATCAGAAGAGCAATTTATTATTTTTTTGTTTATTGAAATAGAAAGGCAAGTTGTCTGTGCTATGTCTCAGCAAATTCTGAGATAACAGAAGTATACTATAATTTTTATTCCTAAAAGAAAGTTTTCATTATTCAGTATAAATGTATTATTGAAGTTTTATTTTCATTTATTTATTCATTTTTGTTATTTATTTATTTTTTTTGTTTGTCAAAATGATGTGGAAGCACTTGCGTATGCCTAGTTACGCGCCTGGTTTTTGTAGGAGTACTTTTATTAATTTAACGATCTTGAAATATAAATTCATATTAATTTCAATATTTTAACGGGGGGGGGGGGGGGGGTCCACACCACCCCCTTCCCCCTGAAGATCCGCGCATAATATCCTGCCAACAGGTAATTAAAAAATCAATTATGGACTTATAAGTACAATAAAACAGTGTGAGTCTCATTTATTTGCGAGGTTTGTTTAAAGTATACATTTTTTTTGGTAAAGAAAAATTTTGGTGAATGAATTGGCCAATGCCAATGGTAGAGAATTCGTATCTCCCTATTTCAAAACATGACCCTATACTGCTATACTTTCGGTTCAGTACATATTATTATGGGGCGCCTGTAAAGTGCGAAACGAAATCGAAACGAAACGAAACGAAACGAAATCAAACGAAACGAAACGAAACCAATCGAAACGAAACGAAATCAATCGAAACGAAACGAAATCAAACGAAACGAAACCAAAAATCGAAACGAAACGAAACGGAATTTAAACAAGACTTATATCAATTTTGACTACATAAAAGTGAAAATAAATTCATTGAAATAAATTTTTGAACCATTTTTCGTTCGATTTCGTTTCGTTTCGTTTCGTTTCGATTTCGTTTCGCACTTTACAGGCGCCCATTATTATGATTATAAAAATGACGTATTGTTGATCGAATTTTAAAATAATCTTGAAGTAAACCCAATATTATTTTACATTTGTGTCTTGGCCAAGTTATAATAAGTAAAAATGGTGCATACAATTTAAATTGTATTTAATTTCATCGAAATGTCAAATGATCGCCAGAATAAAAAATGGGTCCATGTAACAACAATCACAATGGCCTTTTCAGAATGTATGGATGCCGTTTGATGTATGTCCTTACATATTTCAAATATTTTATATCATTAATTAATATATTACTTATTATATTATTAATCTATTATATTTTTAGAAATGTAGCATATTCTAAATAGCGATTTACCGGATATATCTATACCCTGTATAAGGCAAAAGTATCGGCATGAGCGATTTGACGTTATCATCAAGAGTAGTGAATAAAGGCTATTGTGGACTGAAAAAAATGTATTAATTACCTTAATCAAAAATGTATTACATGTGAAATGTTTCATCTTGAACTCTCTAAAAATAGCTGACCACCGTAAATGATCAAATGGGCCCGCATATCAGAAATATTGATATTTTAGTGCACTCGTGAAAAAGTTTTAGCTGATTTCACACAATTAATGGTGCATAAAATGAACAAAGTTTAATTCTGTTATTTTTTGACACATTCTTAAATTTAACCGTTGCAAATTGTTGACATTTGATTAAAGATTTTTGACATGTAAAAAATGACGTCATAATCGTACTTGATTTCAAACGCGAGGAGTTTCCCCGAGAGTGACGGAGTTAGGGTAGTGACGGAGTTAGGGGGCTATGCGATATGCCTAAGCAAAGAGTGTGTGAAAATTGCTAGCACCTGCGATTAATAACTGCAGATAAATGTTTGGCGAAATTTGATTGAAAATTTAGGCTAATTAAACTAAACAAAGTTATTATTTAAAAATAGGTTGAATTCCGTTTACATGTAGTATCAATTAAAATGAATCCCACCATATGGCATGCCTAAGCAAAACGTGAGTTCAAATGAATTTCAAACGTATGCGATAAATAGTTGCTGAGAAATGTTTATAGCGAGCGCAGCGAGGCGGCGCGAAGCGCCGCTCGCGTAGCGAGCTCCATAGACAACGTGTACGAACGGAGGAAATTCGAGTTAAAATCTGCACATTGTTCAAAGAAAATTTTGTGGACCCGCGTGAAAACGTTCTACTATCCCAGTGATCCTTTGCGGTGCATAGCAACATCGTGGAACAGGAAGTGTTTCTACGGAAAATTCTAACCTCTACATCGCATACATCATTTTCATTTAACAAAAAAAATCCTTCTAAAAACATTACAGTAAACAACACGTAAGCTTACCTTAAAAAAAAACTGAACTTTATATGACGTCATTTCCTTCTCCGAATTTGTCCGACAATTTACGAAAACTGTCGAGCGCAAAAGAATGTTAACTATGACGTCACAAAGATCTCGCGTTTTAATTTAGAGGTGGATCAAGGATATGTACTGGATCATGTAGGAAGTACTCAGTATCAGTGTTAACGGTGACTCTTTGGCTGATTAGTTTTGTATTGATGATTTTTTTTTTTTGCTTAGTAAATACACATGCAAGTTCCATGCTAAATTTATTGTCATATTGATCCAATCATATATGCATACGTTAGGTAGGTGACAAAAAATTATTCAGAAAGAAAAGTCTAATCATTATTAGATCTACGTGCAGCCACGTCATTTTGTAATGAATAGATAAAAGAAAAGAATTAAACTGTTAAAATATCTACCGGTACATGTATTTGTTATATAGTTGCATATGTGGTCAAATAATATTGGATATCACACACTAAGAAAGGGGTGAGGGCACATGTCTACAACGCAGCGTCGCTTATATAGCGTACAAAAATTAAAAAGATTTAAAACAAAATTAATGTCACAGAGGAAAATAATTAAAACACAGGTTACAACAAGGAACAAAATGAGAAATAACAGACAAAATTTATTTTTTACTGATTTTAATGGTCATTATTAAAAGGTAAAGAAAAGATAAAACATAATTGTATCTACATAAAAAAAACGGCGTTGTGTTTATCAAAATATTTTAATACAATGTAAGTCTGTTTAACATTTTATTAATGCTCAGTGGTAGTTTGTTTAAGTGTATAAGACTAGGAAGGGGCCATTGGAATAAAAGTTTGATAACTTCGGGTTCCTTGCGGTGGTAAAAGTTTTCGAGAAAAAGCCAAAGTTTTTTGGTTAGGGCAAGTCCACGGGTTGCATTTAACAATGATGACAGATGTGTGGTTCCTTCTACGCCCGCCCCAACGGTCACACCGTAAAACATATTTTAAAAAAAATATAGGCTGAAAATAAACAAAGTCGTCATTTAACAGGAAGTTGACGTCTGATTGGTACAAAAATGGATCTGACCATATGGCATACCTTAACAAAGAGTGTGTTCAAATTCCACACATATGCGATAATTTGTTGCTGAGAAATATTTGACAAAAATTTGAAAAGTTTGAAAATTTAGACTAAAAATCAACTAAGTCGCCATTCAACAGGAAGTTGACATTCGATTGATACAAAAATATGCCCCCATAATATGGCATTCCTTTGAAAAGAGTGTCATAAAATTTCAAGCACCTGCGATTAAAAGTTGCTGAGAAATCTTTAACAGAAATTGATTGAAAATTATTGCGTGGACCCTGAGGTCCACGCAGAAAATATATAAGCGAGGTTAAACCGGATGCTATGGGGAAAATTCAGCCTGCGCATGAGCTAGCCTGGTTCCTGTGCGTAATGGGTAGCTCACGTTTATCTGAATCGGGATTGGGATTCCGTGCCATATGCACACATAAAGTTCAAAGGCGCTGTAATTGTAAAGTTGTCGGTAAACAGTACAGAAACAAAGTATTCCTTTAAAAGAAATGATCGGTATGTGATATGAACTGTCAGTATTATGAAATAAGTTTATGTTATGCCGAAACTACAACATGCATCAACTAGCATAATTTGCAATGTTTTGTTGTTTTCCGAATACACATACATGTAACTTAACTTTACTTTCATAGTAGGCGAGACTAGAGAACTTCACGATTAATTTTTTTTAAGCATTAAGGTATGATTGAATAATTATGTCACTGTATAAAAGTTAAAATCTCAAGAAAAATGCATCAAAATATGAAATTTTTAATTTACACAAAGGTGTCACTGCATAGTTAACAAAGTATTGCGAATCGTAATGTGTGCGCAAATAGTAGAATTCACCGAATGCCTGATACTATACATAAAAACTTCATTCATAGATAGATCAAAATTATTTTAGAAGCATGAATCCTCTTAGATCTGAGATAAAAAGTCAGGGCCATACATACATGTATACGTAATACAACGTACAAATTTAGTGGTTAAAAGCAGAGGGCTCGAGTCGGTGGAATCTCTGAAAATCTTAAAGGAAGTGAACATGAAAAAATTATCAAGGGCTCAAATTTGTCTGTTTGATGAGTATAATGATATCTGAAAACCGTTTAGACAGAGCTTTCCTCAGTAAAAAGATATACCACTTAGAATTACTAATTCTTGCAATCCATGAGCGCTGCCATATTGTTAAAATCATTACCTCCCTGCTGGGTTATCTCTTAGCATCTAAGAGAGGGCAGCACTGATGCTGCCGTCAGTGAGACACATTGCATTTTTACACACGTGTAGTAACAGGGATAAAATGCCATCATCAAAATGTGAATGGAAACTTGAAAGGAATGTAAAGGGTTGTCATTTTAAACAGTGCTTATGGAGGAAGATTTTGGATCTCAGAATGATGCATTCCCACCAGCAGTTAATGTGACATGTAACTAGAACGGAATGTCCGTGGATCAGTGTTATTGTGACCTATTTTTTCTTGCACTCGGGAATTTCTTGTTTATGAGTTTGAACATTATGTGTGCTACATAAATGAGCACACAAGGTGCATTGCACAGCATCCTGACTTTTTAAAAGTGTCTTAGTCCTGTTATTCTTCTGACAGCATAAACAGAACCGGCGTACATATCATCAAGATCTTATGTATAAAAAAAAACAAATCAGAAAAATTTCCAGGGCATTTAAATAAAAAGTAACGGTAAGAAACCCCGCATGGAAAATGGAATTACAATTTTATATTAATTTAAATTGAAATCTAATATAAAACAGCATTTTATTTATGTAAACACTGACTGCCACATGCATCTCCGTACAAAAACATCTGGAATGTGATGGTCTTATTTTTCACAAATTAATTTATCTATATTCATTTTTTGTACAAATCAGAAATAGTTATCTGAGGTTCATTTATAGAAATGTACTAAATCCTTGTCTTCTCATGACAGTACACAAAATTTTTCTTCACATTAAGGCATAATTTTTTCCTCAACTTTTATCAACTCTGTACATAAACACTGGCCTAGTTCCAACATTGACCCAGTCACCAGCAGCAATGTGGCTTATCTACGTCAGAGAACAGATGCATGCTGGGGAATAATGGATTACCTCCATAAACCTTTCACTGAGAGTGTTAAATTGATAAAATCTCTTGATAGAAATAAACAAATAGGTAACAGACCTCATTTTTAAGTTTCAAAAGGCTTTTATAATTTATTAAGCAACAATTATTTTTTTCATGTTCACTTCCTTTAAGGCTTTTACGTTTTCGTTGGAAACACATGCAAAGGGTCCACGTATTGTAGTCCTTTTTTAAAGGACAGCAACTTGTTAGTAATCTTAAGTGTATTTCTGTGTATTGCATTGAAAAACATTTCGTGAAAATCACTGTTTCAGTCATTTTAAAAAATTCAATATAAAAAAATAAAATTAGGCCTATTCAATGTTCATTAAAAAAGTAAAGGGACGACACTCGCCATCTTAGATTTTAGGGGGTCCTCGGTTCACGCTATGTTTTAAACAAGTTCTCCAATCTCTCCAACGATTTCTGACAAGATCTAGGTTGGAAAATGATCAAACATAGCTGTGAGCCAATTCTCACTAGTAATATCCCCGCTCTGATGTGAATATGCAAAAATAAGGAAAGTCGACATTTTAAATCAAAGTACTGAAAGTATTGAAAAGCGCTAAGCCGGAATGAAAGTGTTAAAAATATATCGATTGATATGAAAATACATGTAAAGAATCATATTGTTCGTTATTGAGAAAGAAAAATGCACTTAATATAAAAAATCGAAATTTCAAATTTACAATTATATAACAATCTGCCTTAAAGCATGTTTAAAAAGATATTGCTTGGTTTTAAAATTTTAGCAATTTCTGGAAATCGAGATCATTTGTAGTAATTTTATAATGATATTGCTTGTTAGTTTTAAACAGATTTCGCTACTGTTTAGCAGAGCTACAGAATGCATGCTTCTTGTAAAATTAGATTGTCGCCAATAACAACGATCAAATGATGATTAATATTTATTTATGTTTATTTGCTAATTTTCATCATTTCTTTGTTTTTACATCTGACAACTTCCAAACAAAAAAAGATGAACACTAAAAAATACAGTGACAAATTACGATACCAAGACCTTCTTTGCAGGGAATGCTACTTATTCTTTAAAATATAAGCTTTGGTATTCATACAATATATCCAGCCTTATTTAACAATACACCATGCAAAGACCCCTAATGAATAAACATTACCAGATGTTAGAATATCAAAATGGAGTCGCTTCTTTTCATTTAAGCATCAACTAGACGGTCTCTTCTGGGGTATATTTTAGGGTATATCATTGAATTTGATGAAGTCTAGCTCACATCTCATCAGACGTAAAAAATATCGTGGTTTTAACAAGTATTATTAAAAGGATGTTGTCATGGACGCCTATGCAGATGTCACAACAGTATTTCACCGTACGTTCACGTCAAAACCTAGCTAAGGCGAAACCATTCGAATTCTTCTTCGAATTGGGCCGTTTCCGACTGCGACAGGGGCTACCTTTTTAATGAGATGAAAAAAATACCGGTATGTGTAAGATATCTGACTATTCACGTTTTGTAATAATGCGAGCTAGGTCATTTTTGAGATGTGTGTTGTTTTTTATGGGAAGAGGGGTGATAGGTTCTTGGCTTGTGGTCTTGTGCTTTTCAAGCACACGTGTAACTTCGACGTAAAAAAACTTGTTCCTTGCTGGATGTACCTGTGTTTTGCTACTAAATTGTAGAAGCTTTGATTTTATAAAATATCAAAAGGATTTTCGCAGAAGTTTGTTTTGAATTTATAACTTGTATCTAAAGATGCGCAATTATGGTAGGGATATATTGTAAACTTGAATACTGTAGTGACACCTGCAATACAAACAAGGTCTGCCGGAAAGGCCCGAGAAGCTGCCATCGGATGGAAGAACTGTTTTCACCAGCGTATCAGAGATCGTATTGAAGCAGGCAGCTATTTTTCATTAGTCTTTTTGTACATGTATTACTGTATTGAGTTATTGCCCTTGATTTATTGATTTTTGATGATTTAATTAATGCTTCCAATAATAACCAATTATTATGATGATTATTTTTATACAATAATAAATATTCAACATAAGTAAGTTGTAATGTATAAGTATTTTTTGGATTAGGTTGGATTAATTTGTTTATTTTTAATTTCTAATTTTTAGATACTATGAATTATTCTAGGCCGGCACATATATAGGGACAGTGTCAAATGCGTTACAAAAAACGACTGTTTGGGGTTAAACTTGAACAGGTACGGCTAGATTGAGTGTGCGGACATCCCTGCTCTTTCTAATCTTCGTGTGATTTAACCTACGATACAGAGTGTGCGGTCATCCCTGCCTGCTTTGTATCGCATTAATACAAGTGTGCGGTTATCCCTGCTTGTATTGGTGGTGGTTGCGGCGGAGCACTAGTGTGTGGTCATCCCTGCTGGTGTTCTGGCCTTTCTAGCGCAAGTGTGCGGCACTCCCTGTTTGCGTTAGGTTGCGTTGTTGGCGCAAGTGTGCGGTCATCCCTGCTTGTGTTAACGTTGGTACCTGTTCAGTTGCGTAGGTGTGTGGTCATCCCTGCCTGCGTAACGTTTAGTCCCTATATATGTGCAGGAGCGGTGATTAAAGTCTGCACTTGTAAATATTGGCAGCAATCAGGGCTATCCGATTCTATCTCGGGTACGGGCCCGCGGGGATCACAGGCAGTGACCCCCTTGCACGTTACATAAAATTTGGTGGCAGCGGTGGGATACCCTGCAATTGCTGCGGAAAGAATGGAAGACGTCGACAAAGAAATATCGTTCTTGGAGGAGAAGATCGCAGAGATGCGTGAGCGCAGCGACATCCTGAAGACCTCAACGCCAAGCAGAGATTCTGGGGTAGACACTATACGCAGAGCTTCGGATACTTCTCAGAAGAAAGGAGAGCTGTCTTTGCGCACTGGTCACACGACAGCTTTACATCTCGAAGAGGCGGCTGCTGCGTATGAGACGGGGGCTTATTCCGGACTTCGCTCTAACAAGAGAACAGAAGCGCACCCGCGCAGCAACGACCAGTTCTCTGATTCCTATGAGCTCTACGAAGAGTCAGAGAGGAAAGTAGAAAGCAGCATCGGACATAGGCCATTTGCTAGCTGCTCTGGTGCCGCGCACAAGCCAGATCTGAATTGGCAGGCCGACTCGCTCTTACCCGGCGTGACGCGCAGACGATCTCGGGTGAGATTTGAAAGCCCTGCAAGAGGAAATGAGACAGACAATGCCATTGCCAAGCAATCTATCAAGCCAGCTACATATGATGGAAGCGGCCCTTGGCTTGATTACCATGCGCATTTTGAAGCCTGCGCCGACATCAACGGCTGGAGTTATGCCACTAAAGGTTTATACCTGGCAGTTTCCTTACGTGGCAATGCGCAGGGAGTCTTGGGTAATATGCCAAGAGGTACAAAACCTGATTTTGATTCCCTCGTTCAAGCTTTGGAGGATCGGTTTGCGCCGCCAAGCCAAACCGAGCTCTATAGAGTCCAGATGCGAGAAAGACGTCAGAGAGCGGGTGAGACTCTTCCCGAGCTAGGCCAAGCCATCCAGCGGCTCGCCTATTTGGCATACCCTACTGCCTCTGCGGAGATTAGGGAAACGTTGGCCAAAGACCAATTCGTAGACGCACTGGTTGATTCAGAGATGCGCATTCGCATAAAACAGTCCCGCCCCAGGCATCTGAATGATGCAATCCAACTGGCCGTGGAGCTAGAGGCGTACAATAAAGCTGAGAGAAAAGGCTATGCTCGTCCCACTGCCCCAGATCCAGAAAATGATACATTAGCCAAGACGATAGATGCTCTTAACGCAAAGATAGACTCGCTACAGTTAGAGGTGAAGTCTTTAAAGAGACAAGGTGGGGGCGATGCGCAGTTAAGGCCCAGAGCGCAGGAGCAGCAGAAATTGTGCTATTATTGCAGAAAGCCAGGTCATATTCGGTAAGACTGTAAGGGCTACAGAGATAACAGACTGAGAGAGAATTCTACCATTAGTAGTGAAAGCGGGAATCGAAGATATGGAAGGAGAGCTGAGGCAAATTCTAATCAGATGCAGAACAAGACTAATGGGACAGCCTCCATTGGCGCAAACACCGTGGGTTCAGACGCTGGCTTGTTTCTAAAGATGGAGATATGCGGTGTAGTGGCCAAACTATTGGTAGATACTGGAGCTACCCTGACCCTTATATCTACGGACTTGCTGTCCAAGGTTTCAGATAATGACAAACCAGTGTTAAAGGACATGAAGCGACAGATTCTTGATGCAGGTGGTAACTGCCTTCGCATTCGTGGTAGAGGCAACTTCCCAGCCAAATGCAGTGCACTCAACACAAGTATTGAAGCTGTCGTAGCTGATCTAGGTCTAGATGGGATCTTAGGCCTCGACTTCTTTGAGCGACACAGCTGTTGCATAGATATACAGCGAAGTATCTTGACCATTGATGGTTTTCCCCACACTCTCTTGAAGGAGGGAATATTTGGATGTTATCACGTTGTTGCAGTGAACACAGTCACCATTCCGGCAAACCAAGAGGTGCTTATTGGTGGAAAGGTATGCATTGAGGAAGGCCAAATCATTGGGAGTCAAGACTACTTGGTTGAGCCTAACGAGAAATTTGTTGCCTCGGGTACACTAGTTGGAAGAACCTTAGTGAAAGGAAACAGCATTGTGCCAATCCGCGTATTAAACATAGGACCAGAGCAGCGCACCATATACAGTGGAACGCATGTGGCTGAATTGTCCTTCTGTCGTCCTGTGCAGAGTGTAAGGGAACAGGCGCATAATACCAAACTCGACGAAAAATTGGAGGAACTCCTGAGAAGGTGTAGTGTTGATCTGACGGATGACCAGCGGTTACTAGTGCGTAAATTTCTCTGTCAATACACGCACGCATTTGCTTTAACAGACTCGGATCTTGGGACAACCAGCATTGTTGAGCATGAAATTGATGTTGGCGGCGCTCACCCTATCAAAGAACCATTACGACGGGTTCCCTTCCATGCAGCCGAAGAAATGAACAAACATGTAGAGGGAATGCTTCAAGACGGAGTGGTAGAACCCTCTTCTAGTCCATAGGCAGCGGGAGTAGTGCTCGTGAAGAAAAAGGACGGGAGCACTCGTTTTTGTGTCGACTACAGGAAACTAAACGGCGTGACAATCAAAGATGCATACCCTCTGCCACGCATCGACGAGTCCCTCGACAATCTCTCTGGGAATGCTTGGTTTTCAACTTTAGACCTGTGCTCCGGGTACTGGCAAGTATCCGTTAAAGAAGAGGACCGTCCAAAGACTGCCTTCGTTACCCGCAAAGGTCTTTTTCAATTCCGGAAGATGCCATTTGGGCTCAGCTGCGCGCCAGCGACTTTCCAACGATTAATGGAGACCGTTATGGCAGGATTACAATGGGAGATATGTTTGATATACTTGGACGATGTCATAGTAGTTGGGAAAACGTTTGAACACATGATAGAAAACCTTACAAGGGTATTCGACCGCATCGTAGCTGCAGGCCTGAAGCTCAAGCCGAAAAAATGTGTTCTGTTTTCGCGCAGGGTCCTATACCTTGGGCATGTTATCACGGAACATGGTATCTCCACTGATCCAGAGAAGGTGCAAGCAGTCAAAGACTGGCCAGAACCCTGTAACGTGACGGAGGTCCGTTCGTTTCTCGGCATCTGCTGATATTACCGGAGATTTATAGACAAGTTCGCAGAAAAGGCAAAGCCATTGACGAAATTAACGGAAAAGGGCAACGCGTTCGTGTGGACTAAAGAATGCCAGGAAGCTTTCGCCGAGTTGAAGGGTCGATTATGCAACGCACCAATTCTAGCTATGCCAGACTTTACCAAACCATTTAACCTGGATACAGATGCCAGCAACTTTGCCATTGGTGCCGTGCTTTCACAGGTTATTGATGGCAAAGAACGTCCAATTGCCTATGCCAGCCGGACTCTTTCGAAGGCTGAAAAACAATATTGTGTAACAAGGAAGGAACTTCTGGCAGTGGTGCATTTTTGTAAATACTTTAAGCACTATCTGTATGGCAAGAGATTTACAGTGCGCACAGACCATGGATCCCTACGCTGGCTGATGCGATTCAAAAATCCGGAGGGGCAACTCGCACGCTGGCTGGAAGTGTTGAGTGTGTTTGACATGAAGATTGAGCATCGACCTGGAAGCCAGCATCGAAACGCAGATGCGCTCAGCCGTATTCCGTGCAAGCAGTGTGGTTTTACCAGCGATTGGGAGCGCTCCACTGACATCGCCCATGTAAAGGCCGAATCAGGAGGCGACACTCTGCGTAGCTTACAAAACCAAGACCCACAAATCAAACAAGTCAAAGACTGGGTGACCAATCTCGCCAAGCCTGACTTTGACGTAGTTAGCGGAGAGGGCAGGTTTTTGAAGTCTCTGTGGTCACAGTTCTTGTCCTTAGAAGTCCAAGACGGTATTTTGTACCGAAGGTGGAAGAATTCTGACAAAACGTCCACAATGCAAGCAATACTTCCCTACTCAGAGAGGAGAAATGCCCTGTTCCTGACTCATGATAACCGGTCTTCGGGACATTTAGGAGTGCGTAAAACACTGGCAAAACTTCGACAGAGGTACTACTGGCCTGGTTTGCAGGAGGATGTGAGAACGTACATAGCCGGATGCGACCAATGCACCCGAACTAAGGGACCATTGAAGCATAAAAGAGCGCCAATGCAGATTGCCAAAGCTGGAACTCCTATGGAACGCATTGCTACTGATATCCTTGGAGAGTTGCCAATGACAGCCAAGGGTAACAAGTATATACTTGTCATCTCTGATTATTTCTCCAAGTGGACGGAATGTTTTCCTATGCGGAACATGGAGGCAGAGACAGTGGCGCGCATCATCGTGGAACAAGTCATCACTCACTTTGGGGTTCCATGTGTAATTCACTCAGACCAGGGTGCCCAGTACGAGAGTCAGCTTTTCAGCGAGATGTGCAAACTCTTGGGTATCAAGAAGACGCGCACGACGCCATACCACCCCCAGTCGGATGGCATGGTGGAAAGATTCAATAAGACACTGGCCAGCATGTTGCGTGCATATGTTGACGATCATCAGCGGGATTGGGATACTCACCTCCCGTACCTGATGATGGCATATCGATCTGCCGAACATGAGACAACTGGATGTACGCCAAATCTACTAATGCTAGGACGTGAAGTTGCAACTCCGTAGACATTATGTACGAAACGCCAAGCACTATCACAGACATTCCTCAGCATAAATGGGCATGGGAATTGAAGGAAAGGATGCAGGAGGCACATGCTGCAGTACGAGATCATGTAGACGGGGAAATGCGGCGTCAGAAACGCTACCATGATACCAAGCTACATTGGCAGAAATATGCAAAAGGCGACGCTGTGTATGTCTATTTTCCCCAGCGCAAAGTGGGTCACTTCTCGAAGCTGACGACGTACTGGAGAGGGCCATATTCGATCGTAAAACCAATCTCCGATCTCCTGTTTGAAGTCAATTGTGGAAGGCGGGGAAGAGCCCAAGTGATACATACAGATAGAATTCGCCTAAAGCTTCCCCAGAACTTATATGATGAAGCTGATGACACACATTCATTGTCTGAGAATATGTACGTGCCGTTAGATGCGGAAAGTCTTGAGACAAGGCTTGAATTGGCAGATGATCTGAATGATCAGGGTGAGAAGTACCCTGTTACTGACAATGAAAGTCTGGCCACAGCACGCAAGCGCCGCGCGCCGCGCTGGCATGATGACTATGTGTTATAAGTTCGCTTAAACTTGCGCATACTGCTGAGCCACAAACAAAGCAGTGTCAGTGATGATGGGCGTTTTACGTGTCGATGTGTAAATACGTAGTTGTGCTGTGTGAACCTTAGAGATTTATTAGGGTCTTCCGTCTTCAGCGGAAGACCCTTCTATTATTCTTCGGTTTCTTTTTCAATTCTATTATTAGGGTCTTCCGTCTTCAGCGGAAGACCCTTCTATTATTGTAATGTTTCTTTTTCACTTTTCTTATTAGGGTCTTCCGTCTTCAGCGGAAGACCCTTCTATTATTCTATTGTTTCTTTTTCACTTTTCTTATTAGGGTCTTCCGTCTTCAGCGGAAGATCCTTCTATTATTCTATTGTTTCTTTTTCACTTTTCTTATTCTTATTATTCTTTTTTTTTCTTACCGATTTTGTGCAGACGATTTCTCGGAGATGGCTGGGTCGATTTCGCTCAAATTTTCAATATAAACGTGTTTTCATCTAAAGCTGATATACAATTTTTATTTTTTGGAAAAACACTTCCGGTCGGAAGTTATCGTCCGTTTACGATTTTAAAAAGTCAATTTTGTCTGTCGGGTTTCTCAAAAACGAGCAAAGATATAGAGCTGAAATTTTCAGAGATTATAGATCTACCGTTTTTCTAATGTACCTCGGTCAAGAGATGGTCCGCCGTCACTTCCGGTCGACACCGGAAGGAATTTGAAAAATTGAATTTTTCGACTTTTTCATTTTTTAATATTTTTCTTTGAAATTTTTACACCTTATAGTGACCCTTTTACTGATTAAGAATATGTAATTAGTTTTAAAATCGATCAAGGCATTCTCGAGAAATTAAGCGTCAAAGTTCTGAAGCGGAGTCCGAGTAGCTCAGTCGTTATAGTCGTGGACATGGCCCAGGCGACCCGGGTTCAAGCCTCGAGTGCCGCAAAATTTTTTTCTCTTTTTTTCGCTAAGATCTATGATTTTATCTTTGAATTGATAAGTTTAATCTTATCTATTCAAAAATTGGACGGATGACCCACTCGTTGCTCGCAACGAGATCGAATCTAGTTCTTATTAGGGTCTTCCGTCTTCAGCGGAAGACCCTTCTATTATTCTATTGTTTCTTTTTCACTTTTCTTATTCTTATTATTAGGGTCTTCCGTCTTCAGCGGAAGACCCTTCTATTATTCTATTGTTTCTTTTTCACTTTTCTTATTAGGGTCTTCCGTTTTCAACGGAAGACCCTCTTGTTATTCTATTGTTTCTTTTTCATTATTATTTTTTTTCTTTTTCTTTATTTTTCTGACTTTTTTAAAGCTTAATATCTCCAATAGTTTTCAACGGATTTACATGAAACTTTCAGGGATGATGTAGCTTTATTGTGCCTTAAAGATGTTAAATTTTTATTTACAACGTCACATCCGTTTTTACGTTACGTCAATTTTTAAATTTAAAAAAAGTGATTTTGTCCAGGGCGTTTTTCAAAAACGCTTCAAGATAGAGACTTGGAATTTTCTGTGTTGAAGCATTAGTCGTTTTTATTTGGACATAAGGCTGGAATTTAGGTTCCGTCACTTCCGCTCCAAACCGGAAGTGTTTTAAAATTTTCGAATTTTCGAATTTTTCGTTTCAATTTCAAATGTTTACGAGGTTTGTAGAGTTGGTCATGCTGAATACGAAACTGAAATCCGTTTGAAAATCGGACGATGCATTACAGAGATATCGGGGTTTAAAAATTGATTTTTCCGGAAATTTTGTTTCCGCGTCCTTGGTTTAAAAAATAGCGTAATGTTAATAGTAAAATTAACTCGTACCAAAAATAATTGTTAAGTCGTACTTAAACACATTCGGATTTTTTTTGTTAAATTGTTCTTAAAATCAATAAGGTTTTTGTTAAGTCGTACTTAAAATCATTCGGATTTTGTTAAGTCGTACCAGGAATTATTCGATTTTTTCATCTTTTTATTTTAGTTACTCTTGTTATTGGTTTAAGAGCTCTGCTTCTTACAGGAACTTCCAGCTTTACTTCCGACATTAACGGGAGACCCACTCGTTGCTTTGCAACGAGCTTTGCTCTAGTTATTATTATTATTATTATTCTTTTTCTTTATTTTTCTGACTTTTTTAAAGCTTAATATCTCAAAAAGTTTTCAACGGATTTACATAAAACTTTCAGGGATTATGAACCATTACTGTCCCTCAAAGATGTTAAATTTTGAATTACAACGTCACTTCCGTTTTTACGTAACGTCAATTTTTAAGTTTTAAAAAAGTGATTTTGTCCAGGGCGTTTTTCTAAAACGCTTGAAGATAGAGACTTGAAATTATCTGTGCTGAAGCATTAATAGTTTTTATTTGGACATAAGGCTGGAATTTAGTTTCCGTCACTTCCGGTCCAAACCGGAACTGTTTTAAAATTTTCGATTTTTTGAATTTTTCGTTTCAATTGAAAATGTTTATGAGGTTTGTAGAGATGGTGATGCTGAATACGAAACTGAAATCCGTTTGAAAATCGAACGACGCATTACAGAGATATCGGGGTTTAAAAATTGATTTTTCCGGAAATTTTGATTCCGCGTCCTTGGTTTAAAAAATAGCGTAATGTTCAAAGTAAAATTAACTCGTTCCAAAAATAATTGTTAAGTCGTACTTGAACACATTCGGATTTTTTTAAATTAAGTCGTTCTTGAAATCAGAAAGGTTTTTGTTAATTCGTATTTAAAATAATTCGGATTTTGTTAAGTCGTACCAGGAATAATTCGATTTTTTTCATCTTTTTATTTTAGTTACTCTTGTTATTGGTTTAAGAGCTCTGCTTCATACAGGAACTTCAAGCTTTACTTCCGACATTAACGGAAGACCCACTCGTTGCTTTGCAACGAGCTTTGCTCTAGTTATTATTATTATTCTTTTTCTTTATTTTTCTGACTTTTTTAAAGCTTAATATCTCAAAAAGTTTTCAACGGATTTGCATGAAACTTTCAGGGATTATGAAGCATCACTGTCCCTCAAAGATGTTATATTTTCAACTACAACGTCACTTCCGTTTTTACGTTACGTCAATTTTTAAATTTTAAAAAAGTGATTTTGTCCAGGGCGTTTTTTAAAAACGCTTTAAGATAGAGACTTGGAATTTTCTGTGTTGAAGCATTGATCGTTTTAATTTGGACATAAGGCTGGACTTTAGTTTCCGTCACTTCCGGTCCAAACCGGAAGTGTTCTTAAATTTTCGAATTTTTGAATTTTTCGTTTGAATTTCAAATGTTTACTAGGTTTGTAGAGTTGGTCATGCTGAATACGAAACTGAAATCCGTTTGAAAATCGAACGACGAATTAAAGAGATATCGGGGTTTAAAAATTGATTTTTTCCGGAAAATTTGATTCCGCGTCCTTGGTTTAAAAAATAGTGCAATTTTCAAAGTAACATTAACTCGTACCAAAAATAATTGTTAAGTCGTACTTGAACACATTTGGATTTTTTTTTATTAAGTCGTTCTTGAAATCGGAAAGGTTTTTGTAAAGTCGTACTTAAAATCATTCGGATCTGTTAAGTCGTACCAGGAATAATTCGATTTTTTCATCTTTTTATTTTAGTTACTATTGTTATTGGTTTAAGAGCTCTGCTTCTTGCAGGAACTTCCAGCTTTACTTCCGACATTAACGGAAGACCCACTCGTTGCTTTGCAACGAGCTTTGCTCTAGTTAAGGTCTTCCGTTTCCAACGGAAGACCTTATTGTTTTTCTTCGGTTTTTTTTTCTCATTCTTCTCCTTTTTTTTTCTTACCGATTTTGTGTCAGCGATTACTCGGAAACCCTTTGATCGATTTTAATAAAATTTTCAGATCTTATTGATATTAGTTTAAACTTGATCGGAAATTTTTTTGGTTGATGACGTCATTTCCGTTTTTGAAATATCGACGTTTTCTTGATTTTCAGAGGGACGGCTTGTCCAAGAGAGTTATGAAAAACTATAAAAGATATTTAGTTCAAATTTTCAGGAATGATAGACAAAAGATTGTAGATATGTAATAAGGCATTAATCACTTTCAGGCACAAAAGGCGCTAAAGCTCGGTAGGGCTCGAAAAATGAGATTAAAAAAGTGTTGTGATTTTGCCTGGTTTTCTTAGATTATCTTTTTTCTTACAAATATTTTGTTAAGACATGTAGAAGAAAAAAAATTTATATTTACAAGATCTTTTGTTTGACACCTAGAAAAAGGGGCTGGCCCCTCAAATTAAGGGCCTAGAACCCTTCAAAGTTTTCACTTTATAACTCAAAATTGGTTAAGATTTTAATATGGCTGTCGTTGCAAAAGTTGTTCATTATGGTCTTATTAATGTCGTAACAATAATATTTTGTTCGGGTATTGCGTAATATGAGTGTAAAAAGCCAGACTTGTTACCATGTATTTGTGTTTTATTTGGCAAATAAACGGGGTATTTGTGCGTATAACTGACATAAAGGATACTCGTTTATATACGGAAAGTGTTTAAACATTTTAGTTATTTTCTAGTGAAACACATTACGGATGAAAGAACTGTTTCTATGCAATTCATTTGAGTCGCATTTAAAATCTAGCTGTATTCCGAGCTGTGTATGTGAACAGTTACGTATCCACCCTTGCCCGCAGCCGATGAAATAGGTCACGACTGGACTAGCGAGCGGGTCTGCCGTTATCAAATACACAAGATTTGCGTCTTGCTGTAATGCACACATGGATTTTTATATGTAGCTGCAAACACAAAACTTCCGATATTAGTGATTTTAATAGTAAATAAAAAAAGATTATACCTTTACCTACTACCATAGACAGTGTACTAGCTTGCATTCGGAAAGTGTTGAAACAGTGTAATTCTTTTCTAGGGAAACACATTGTGGGTAAAAGAATTACTTCTATGCAATGTATTTGAGTCGCATTTAAAATCTAGCTGTATTCCGAGCTTCATGTATGTAAACAATTATACGTATCCGATCCTTGCCGGCGGCCGAGGAAATGGGTCGCGGCTGGAACTAGCGAGCGGTCTACCGTTATCCAATACACAAGATATGCGCCTTGCTGTAATACACACACGGGTTTATTTATTTTGCTGCAAACACAAAGAATTCAGATTTAAACGATATTAAAGAGTAAATGGAAAAAGATTATACCATTACCTACGAAGTCTTGTAATAAAAAAAAAATAGATTGTATGACTGTCATTGAAAAAGGGGCGTTCTTTGTGATCTTGTCTATGTCATGAAATAGTTTTATTGTTGGAAAATAAAATTTAGTTATCAAACTGCAAATATTTCAAACCCACCACGTTGAGTGTACATTTTCATAACACGGGCCAAGGAGAAGCCGCGCTAGTGGACAGCCGATTCGCTGTAGGACACATGCTTCTCGTGTTTATACGTTATCCCACATTTTAATGCTCTTTGATTCGTTGTTATTTTCATTTCCAATGATATCGGTTAACGATGCATCAAACCATTGATTTAAATCATAGTTCGTAAAATAAAGGAAAAAACTGCCATCAATGAATATAATACGTTTTACAGTCGTACGATGAAATGTAAATAAATTCACCTGTTTCTATTTGTGACATTTTGCTGCTGAGAATTAAATGCATTACACTACCAATTTCAACAAAATATTGGCGATATTCACATAAGTATCTGTAATCTATGATAATGTGATTCTTCATTTGTCTAACAAAGTATTAGAATTTTTTATGAGTTGAGAGAGAGAGAGAGAGAGAGAGAGAGAGAGAGAGAGAGAGAGAGAGAGAGAGAGAGAGAGAGGGTTAAGCAGGATGTAGTAAGTAAAAGTTGAAATATTTTTAAAAAGCGTTCGAGATAAGGTACAATTTTACATGCTTGTGGTAGGTGCGGGCACGATAAAACTAACCATGTTTAAAGAAGTTGAAAAATTATTTACATTCAGGCCGTTAAATAATAAGGGTCACAATATTGGTATAATAACCTCTTCTCAATGGTGGTCAGATTCATTAAAAAGCATACTCATTGCTGATTTTATTAATTTATTATTAATCAAATTTTATTTTTATTTTTGATTCTGAAAGAATATGTGAGTTATAAAAAGTTTATGTACATGTGCATTCATTGTGAATATTTTGATTGTATTCGGACAGTTAAAAATCGAGTAGAGTACACATGGTTAAAAATAATACTTAGTAGATTAATTATCTAATACAAATCGAATTGGCTTTAAATTTTGCAAATTCAAGCACACTTAAATAGTTAATACATAAATTATATATATATTAATAAAAACGTCTGTATGCTGTATTATGTATTCACTGTCTGATTAGGACTATTTTTCCCAAAAAAGAAGCGCTCGGCAATCGCGTTATTTTTTAAACGTTCTGTAAAGTACAACACCTGATTGGAGTACATGCTTATATATATAGTTTTTTTAAAATGTTAACGTTTAACCAAGCGAAATTGTAGATGTCATGGAGTCAATAGGCAAATCAAATTCGCCAATCAGGCAATAGCAGTTATCTAATGACTATGATTGATAATTTTACACGGTACATTAATATATGTCAATATGAATTTTAAAGCACTCCCTGCTCCCCTGTTTAAAGCTCCCGTTACCTGCATTCTTTTATTTACGATTTTTGTGCACACAGTTATTCGGAAATGGCTCAAATTTTGTTACACGGGCCCGATAAAAAGATGAAAGGATGACCCCTAAACTTTCTTTCCCAAATATTTTAAGAACGGTCTTAAATTTCAAACACTGGTTGAATAACATATAACTTATTTTGTACAAATTTTATGTGCATGAATGACAACGTTCCTGTAACTTAACAAAAAATGACACTTTTTGAAATCTATAAGTTTCTGAATTCATCATTAAAATTAATAATGTTAGACGGTCCATGCAGCAAGTTTTTCTAGTCGAGTCTTTCGTTCAACAGCGAATCGATTGTGAACATTTCAGCGGGGTTTAAAACAAGACGGTGAAACGACCACGAATTTTTACAGATTTGGCTAAAAAGAGTTTAAAAGAGATGGATACAATTATGTATTTTTCATATGTTATAACAGATTATATAAAAAAAGACAGATGTCAAAGTCGTAATACAATCATACTAGCTTCGACGTAAGGGGCCAGTTTAAACACGAGGCGAAATAACGCAAAACCCTTTTATGTCGATTATTTTGTGGATATACACAAAAATTGTCTAATCCGGCGGAGGGTGGTTCTGAAAAAAAAATGGCCGGATTAGGCAACATCCGGTTTAGAGGACATTGTTGCAAATTAATTTTAGTATTTAATGCAGTAGGTCCTGATCCTGTATTCTTGTAAAATTTTCAATTGTTCTGAAATATATTAGATTTCATCGATCTTATCTATACGGTACCAATTTTCATTTTAAATTATTTTTTTGAAACAATAAATCCATAACGGAATACATACGATGGAAATACTTTTTGAATCAAATCATCGTTATTGATAATTTTTCAAACATCCGATCTACCTGTAAAGTGCATGCTTAACCGTAAATTGTTAAACAAAACATTAACAAGTCAACAGGTGGCTGAAACACCTGATGGCGAGAACTGTTATGATGCAGGTAAACAATGGATGAATATTAATATAATGAGAATTTTATTTTAAAAAAAATTAGCATTTTGACAGATCTAGAATAATATGCAACTCTGTACGTGTAGCCATACAATGTACAACGGGGATAACAAACATTGTTTTGCCTCGGACTAGAATGTCGCGACGTCATTGGATGAAACGCGTCACGTGGCTGCCTTACAAATTTCTTTAAAAGGCAAGCGTCAAAATTTATAGGGCAACATGGCGCACGTAACGTTATTTGAACTGATTTTCTACACAAACGTTTGTTTACATATCAAACTTTAGGTCCTCGACAAAACAAAACACTTATTAGGTTTTTTACTGACTGTTTAAAGAAATTTGTGGGGTCGGTAAAGTCCATAAAAGGCTCGGCTTCGCCTCGCCTTCTATGGACTTTACCGACCCCACAAATTTCTTTAAACAGTCAGTAACAAACCTAATAAGTAATAATATCGGCAGTCTTACTCTCACAGTATCCTGAATCACGGCCTGAAAAAATGGGGTGAATTATAATCTAATTATCTAATTTTTGCAATTCATAACAAGACTTTACGGTATTAACTGAAATGAGTTGCTAGTTTGGATCTATATTTACAGTTATTTAAATCAATAGCAACGACAGAAAAATTAGTCGATAATTGAGCATTTAAAATATCTCGCTGAAGGCCGACCGATCGATAAGTAGACGGACTACGGGAGATAACTCTCACTAATTATAAGCAGTATGTTTTTTCATTTCGCCGGTTTACAGAATAGACAGGATCCGGATTGCACAATTTTTTAAAAACAAAAATGATAGGAAAATGTCAAGGGGCTGAATAATGTCGCCGGATTGGGCAGCATGCCGTAATACACAACATCCGGATTCAACGAGTTTCAACATGTACATAATTTTTTTCATTGAAATATGGCTTAATTGACCGGAAAAACTACTGCAACGTATATTATTGCACACATACTTAGCATAACCATCGTTTAAAAGCATACAATAATTTTATTGAAAATTGGACCAAGCAGCTTTTACATTAAGATTTACATGTGTAAGACACTTTATTTGTCATGTACATGATCATGTGCATTAATTATGTTCAATACCCGCTTATTCTCCAAAATGATCTACAATTCCATTCACAACTATGGTCATTCAAAATCACATGAATTAATCAAAATTTTAAATTTTGTGTCGATCTCAACTATTATGTATCCAAGAAATCTATTGATTTTATCATGTGTTACGTAATTAGGTATTAACGTTTTTAGGGGGTCAAACTTTATTCGGAAATTACTATTTTCCTTCGTAAACATTCACAGGATCAAAAACAGATTTCCTACGGAGATTTATAATGGGGAATGTTTACATCTTTTCTCAATTCGGAAGTCTCACGGAATATCTAGCACAATTTTTCAACGTTTTCATCCGGGCTTTATAATGGCTGATGCAATGCAAAATCCCCGTAGACATTCTTTTTTTAACCGTGTATTGAAACCTGACAAGCTAGAGGGGACGTTACAAAAGGGAAATCTTGGGATTTTTTCATACTATCGAATGAACCTCGTCTGAATCAAGAGATATTTACAAATATCGAATAATTTGAGAAAATGTGTGGCAAAAATATCTTGGGACAGACTTTATGTATAATACGTTTATATATCCCAACAATATAATGATTTTCTCATGCGTTAACTAACTAGGGATATTAGGGGCCAGAGGTAAAATAGTTTAATCTTTTCTATTTCAATTGGAAGAAATGCAGGTATTTAAAAAAGCAACGTAAAAGAACTTATAAAAAGCATTACAGAAAAGCATTAGTTCTTCACCCCTATTTCCATATCATGTTTTGTTGTCAAAAATTAATGTCGATGACGTCATTTCACCTTCTAAAAATCGGACGGAAGACCTCCTCGTTGCTCGCAACGAGATCGTGTCTAGTTATTATTATTTTTCTTTTTCTTTATTTTTCTGACTTTTTCAAAGCTTAATATCTCAAAAAGTTTTCAACAGATTTACATGAAACTTTCAGGGATTATGAAGCATTATTGTGCCACGAAGTTTTAAAATTTTCAACTACAACGCCACTTCCGTTTTTACGTTACGTCAATTTTTAAATCTTAAAAAAGTAATTTTGTCCAGGGCGTTTTTCAAAAACGCTTTAAGATAAAGACTGGGAATTTTCTGTGTTGAAGCAATGATCGTTTTTATTTGGACATAAGACTGGAAATTAGTTTCCGTCACTTCCGGTCTAAACCGGAAGTGTTTTAAAATTTTCGAATTTTTCGTTTTAATTTAAAATGTTTACGAGGTTTGTAGAGTTTGTTATGCTGAACACGAATCTGAAATCCGTTTGAAAATCGGACGATGCATTACAGAGATATCGGGGGTTAAAAATTGATTTTTCCGGAAATTTTGATTCCGCGTCCTTGGTTTAAAAAAAAACGTAATGTTCAAAGTAAAATTAACTCGTACCAAAAATAATTGCTAAGTCGTACCTGAACACATTCGGATTTTTTTCGTTCAGTCGTTCTTAAAATCGGAAAGGTTTTTGTTAAGTCGTACTGAAAATCATTCGAATTTTGTTAAGTCGTACCAGAAATATTCGATTTTTTCATATTTTTATTTTAGTTACTCTTGCTATTGGTTTAAGAGCTCTGCTTCTTACAAAAACTTCCAGCTTTACTTCCAACACTAACGGAAGACCCACTCGTTGCTTTGCAACGAGCTTTGCTCTAGTTATTAGGGTCTTCCGTTTCCAACGGAAGACCCTCTTGTTATTCTATTGTTTCTTTTTATTATTATTAGGGTCTTCCGTGTCCAACGGAAGACCCTCTTGTTATTCTATTGTTTCTTTTTATTATTAGGGTCTTCCGTTTTCAACGGAAGACCCTCTTGTTATTCTATTGTTAGGGTCTTCCGTTTCCAACGGAAGACCCTCTTGTTATTCTTCGGTTTCTTTTTATTATTATTAGGGTCTTCCGTTTTCAACGGAAGACCCTCTTGTTATTCTTCGGTTTCTTTTTATTATTAAGGTCTTCCGTTTCCAACGGAAGACCTTATTGTTTTTCTTCGGTTTTTTTTTCTCATTCTTCTCCTTTTTTTTTCTTACCGATTTTGTGTCAGCGATTACTCAAAAACTGTTTGATCGATTTTAATAAAATTTGCAGATCTTATTGACATTAGTTTAAACTTGATCGGAAATATTTTTGGTTGATGACGTCATTTCCGTTTTTGAAATATCGACGTTTTCTTGATTTTCAGAGTGTCGGCTTGTCCAAGAGAGTTATCAAAAACTATAAAAGATATTAAGTTCAAAATTTCAGGAATGATAGACAAAAGATTGTAGATATGTAATAAGGCATTAATAAATTTCAGGCACAAAAGGCGCTAAAGCTCGGTAGGGCTCGAAAAATGAGATGAAAAAAGCGTTGTGATTTTGCTTGGTTTTCTTAGATTATCTTTTTTCTCACAAATATTTTGTTAAGACATGTAGAAGAACAAAAATTTATATTTACAAGATCTTTTGTTTGACTCCTAGAAAAAGGGGCTGGCCCCTCAAATTAAGGACCTAGAACCCTTCAAAGTTTTCACTTTATAACTCAAAAGCGGTTAAGATTTCGATATGGCTGTCGCAGCAAAAGTTGTTCATTATGATCTTATTAATGTCGTTACAATAATATTTTGTTCGGGTATTGCGTAATATGAGTGTAAAAAGCCAGACTTGTTACCATGTATTTGTGTTTTATTTGGCAAATAAACGGGGTATTTGTGTGTATAACTGACATAAAGGGTACCGGTTTACACACGGGAAGTGTTTCAACATTTTAGTTTTTTTCTAGTGAAACACATTATGGATAAAAGAACTGTTTCTATGCAATGCATTTGAGTCGCATTTAAAATCTAGCGAACTAACAATTACGTATCCGATCCCTTGCCGCAGCCGAGGAAATAGGTCACGAATGGACTAGCGAGCGGTCTGCCGTTATCTAATACACAAGATTTGCGTCTTGCTGTAATGCACACATGGGTTTTTTTTATGTAGCTGCAAACACAAAACTTCCGATTTTAATGATTTTAATAGTAAATAAAAAAGATTATACCTTTACCTAATACCATAGACAGTGTACTAGCTTGCATTCGGAAAGTGTTTAAACAGTTTAATTCTTTTCTAGGGAAATATATATTATGTGTATAAGAATTGCTTCTATGCAATTTATTTGAGTCGCATTTAAAATCTTGCTAGCTGTATTCCGAGCTTCATGTATGTAAACAATTATACGTATCCGATCCTTGCCGTGGCCGAGAAAATAGGTCGCGGCTGGACTAGCGAGAGGTCTGCCGTTATCCAATACACAAGATATACGCATTGTTGTAATGCACACACGGGTTTATTTATGTAGCTGCAAACACAATGAATTCAGATTTTAACGATATTAAAGAGTAAATAAAAAAAGACTATATTATTACCTACGAAGTATTGCTGTTTTGCTCTCGTAATTAAAAAAAAAATAGATAGTATGGCTGTCGTTGAAAAAAAGGCGTTCTTTGTATTCTTGTCTATGTCATGAAACAGTTTTATTGTTGGTAAATAAAATTCAGTTGTCAAACTGCAAACGTTAACAGTTCAAACCCACCACGTTGAGTGTACATTTTCATATCACGGGCCGAGGAGATGCCGCGCTAGTGGACAGCCGATTCACTGTAGGACACATGCTTCTCGTGTTTATACGTTATCACACATTCCAATGCCCATTGATTCGTTGTTATTTTCATTTCCAATTATATTGGTTAACGATGCATCAAACCATTGATTTAAATCATAGTTCGTATAATAAAGGGAAAAAAAGCTGCCATCAATGAATATAATACAATTGTACGTTTTACAGTCGTACGATTTGAAATGTAAATAAATTCACTTGTGTCCGTTTGTGACATTTTGCTGCTGAGAATTAAATGCATTACACTACCAATTTCAACAAAATATAGGCGATATTAACATATCTATGATAATGTGATACTTCATTTGGCTAACAAAATATTATAATTTTTATGAGTTATGAGAGAGAGAGAGAGAGAGAGAGAGAGAGAGAGAGAGAGAGAGAGAGAGAGAGTGTGTGTGTGTCTTAAGCAGGATGTAGTAAGTAAAAGTTGAAATATATTTAAAAAGCGTTCGAGATAAGGCAGCTTAAGAAGTCCAATGTTACATGCTTGCGGTAGGTACGGGCACGATAAAACAAACCATTTTTAAACGTAAAATAATAAGGGTCACAATATTGGTATAACCTCTTCTCAGTGGTAGTCAGATTCATTAAAAAGCAAACTCATTGCTGATTTTATTCATTTATAAATTAATTTTTTTTGATTCTGAAAGAATATGTGAGTTTTAAAAATGTAATGTACATGTACATTCATTGTAAAAGTTTTGACTGTATTCGGACAGTTGAAGATCGAGTAGCAAACACTAGGCTTAGTAGATTAATTGTCTAATACAAATCGAATTGGCTTTAAAATTTGCATATTCAAGCACACTTAAATAGTTTATTCATAAATTATATATAATTATATCAATAAAAACGTCTGTATGCTGTATTATGTATTTGCTGTCTGATTAGGACTGTTCTTCCCCAAAAAGAAGCGCTCGGCGATCGCGTAAAAAACGTTCTGTAAAGTACAACACCTGATTGGAGTACAAGCTTATACATAGGCGTCGGAACCGGGGGGCTAGGAGGGGGGGGGTTTAGCCAAAGTTATACCTAACCATTACAAACATAGCCTGATAGAGGGTTCAGCCCCCCCCCCCCCCCCACTTTTTCTCGCAGGAAAGATTATTGTTCCTAAATATACCTTGAAAGACTGAGAAGTTGGATTCAGATGCAGTCCAGCCCCCCCCCCCCCCCCCCCCCCCCCCCCCCCCCCCCCCCACGGATTAGGATTTCCATGATTTTGGGAATTACTTTTTTCTCAATATTTCTGAGGATTAGTCTAGCCTCCCCACTTTCAATTTGCTTTCGACGCCAGTGTTATATAAAATTTTTTTAAAATGTGTACGTTTAACTAAGCGAAATTGTAGATGTCATGGAGTCAATAGGCAAATCAAATTCGCCAATCAGGCAATATCAGTTATCTAATGCCTATGACTGATAATTTTACAAGGTAAATTAATACATGTAAATATGAGTTTTAAAGCACTCCCTGCTCCCGTGTTAAAAGCTCCCGTTACCTGCATTCTTTTATTAACGATTTTTTGCACACATTTATTCGGAAATGGCTCAAATTTGTTACACGGGCCCGATAAGAAGATGAAAGGATGACCCCTAAAATTTCTTTCCCAGATATTTCAAGAACGGTCTCAAATTTCAAACACTGGTTGAATAACTTATAACTTAATTTGTACAAATTTTATGTGCATGAATGACAATGTTCCTGTAACTTAACAAAAAATGACACTTTTTGAAATCTTAAAGTTTCTGAATTCATCATTAAAATTAATAATGTTAGACGGCCCATGCAGCAAGTTTTTCTAGTCGAGTCTTTCGTTCATCAGCGCATCGATTGTGAACATTTCAGCGGGGTTTGGGGTTGCAACAAGAGGGTGAAACGACCACGAATTTTGACAGATTTGCTTCAAAGAGTTTAAAAGAGATGGATACAAAACACAGGTGCGATTATATCTTTAAGAGATAAAAAATGATTAATCTGTTTGCCATAAATACCAATTTTTATCATAAAAATATTTTAACATTTGGATCCGCCGAATATTTCCATTTCCCTTCATTGTTTGGTGCCTGATTTGAAATAACGTTTCGAGGTATAATAAGTTGAGAAATTTCTTCAAACTGCATGTTCCGATTTGTCGGTCATTACAGTATCAAATAATTTTCCTTGCAAACCTAATGAATAATCTTACAAATTTATAGACGTATTTAAACGGAAGTGCTCTCCTTTCAACGTTAGAAATATTCAAAGTAAATAAAAATAAATTTGGGGCATACAAAAACCCCCCAAAATACATCATTGGAATGTTTAAAAAAGGAAACCGTTGGGTTTCATCCTCCGAATGATTGAGTTTATTCATCCTGCATGTTTTGCAATGATTATAAACAACGTAAACATCAAAACTATTAATGAACAAATGTACACTGCTTTATTTTTGTTTAAATAGTCATTCTGTATATTTTATATGTTATAATAGATTATATAAAAAAAAACAGATGTCAAAGTCGTAATACAATCATACTAGCTTCGACGTAAGGGGCCAGTTTAAACACGCGGCGAAATAACGCAAAACCCTTTTATGTCGATTATTTTGCGAATACACAACAAAACTTGTCTAATCCGGCGGAGGGTGGTTCTGAAAAAAAAAAATGGCCGGATTAGGCAACATCCGGTTTAGAGGATATTGTTGCAAATTAATTTTAGTATTTAATGCAGTAGGTCCTGATCGTGTATTCTTGCAAAATGTTCAATTGTTCTGAATTATATTAGATTTCATCGATCTTATTTACGGTACAAATTTTCATTTTAAATATTTTTTTTCAAACAATAAATCCATAACGGAATACATACGATGGAAATCCTTGAATTAAATCGTCGTTATTGATAATCTTTCAAACATCCGATTTACCTGAAAAGTGCATGCTTAACCGTAAATTGTTAAACAAAACATTAACAAGTCAACAGGTGGCTGAAATACCTGATGGCGAGAATTGTTTTGATGCAGGGAAACAGTAGATAAATATTAATATAAATGAGAATTTTATATAAAAAAAAAATTGAGCATTTTGACAGAATATTATGCAACTCTGTACGTGTAGCTATGCAACGGGGATAACAAACGATATCGGCAGTCTTACTCCCGCAGTATCCTGAATCACGGCCTGAAAAAAATTGGGTGAACTATAATCTAATTATCCAATTGCAATTCATAACAAGACCTTACGGTATTAACTGAAAAAAGTTGCTTCTTTGGATCTATATTAACAGTTGTTTAAATCAATAGCAACAACAGAAAAATTGGTCAATAATTGAGCATTAATATCTCGCAGAAGGCCGATCGATCGATAAGTGGACGGACTACGGGAGATAACTCTCACTAATAATATGCAGTAGGCTTTTTCATCGCGCCGGTTAACAGAATAAGATAGGATTCGGATTGCACAAATTTTTTTTAAACAAAAATGATGGGAAAATGTCAAGGGGCTGAATAATGTCGCCGGATTGGGCAGCATGCCGTAATAAACAACATCCGGATTCAACGAGTTTCAACATGTACATAATTTTTTCATTGAAATATGGCTTAATTGACAGGGAAAACTACATGTACTGCAATGTATATTATTGTACACATACTTAGCATAACCATCGTTTAAAAGCGTACAATTATTTTATTGAAAATCGGACCAAGCAGCTATAACATTAAGATTTACATGTGTAAGACACTTTATTTGTCATGTGCATGATCATGTGCATTAATTATTTTCAATACCTGCTTATTCTCCACAATGATCTCCAATTCCTTTCTCAACTGTTGTCATTCAAAATCACATGAATTAAACAAAATTTAAAATTTAGTGTCGATCTCAACTGTTATGTATCAAAGAAATCTATTGATTTTAACATGTGTTACGTAATTAAGTAATAACGTTTTTAGGGGTCAAACTTCATTTACAAATTATCATTTTTCCTTCGTAAACATTCACAGGATCGAAAACAGATTTTCTACGGATATTTATAATGGGGAATGTTTACATCTTTCCTCATTTCGGAAGTCTTTCGGAATATCTAGCACAATTTTTTAAAGTTATCATCCGGGCTTTATAATGGCTGATGCAATGCAAAATCCCCGTAGACGTTCTTTTTTTAGCCGTGTATTAAAACCTGACAAGCTAGAGGGGGCGTTTGAAAAGGGAAATCTTGGGATTTTTTCATACTATCGAATGAACATCGTCTGAATCAAGAGATATTTACAAATATCAAATAATTTAAGAGAATGTGTGGCAAAAATATCTTGGGACAGACCTTAGGTATAATACGTTTATATATCCTTACAATATAATGATTTTCTCATGCGTTACCTAACTAGGGATATTAGGGGCCAGAGGTAAAATAGTTTAATCTTGTCTATTTCAATTGAAAGAAATGCAAGTATTTAAAAAAGCAACGTAAGAGAACTTGTAAAAAGCATTACAGGTAGGCATTAGTACTTCACTCCTATTTCCATATCATGTTTTGTTGTTGAAAATTAAAGTCGATGACGTGATTTACCTTTTTAAAATCGGACGGAAGACCTCCTCGTTGCTCGCAACGAGATCGTGTCTAGTTATTATTATTATTCTTTTTCTTTTCTTCTGACTCCTATTTTGCTTCATAACTCAAAAGGGTTTTAACCGATTTTGATGAAATTTTCAGAGATTTTTGCACGTTAGCGTCCCTCAATAATGTGAAAGTTTTAAAGAGAACGTCACCTCCGTTTTGACGTGACGTCACTTTTAAAAATTTTAAAAAGTCATTTTGTCCGGGATTTTTCTCAAAAACGCTTTAAGATAGAGGCTTGAAATTTTCAATGGTTATGATTTGGTCGATTTACCTCTGTAATAAGGCTCGAAATGAAAATCTGTCACTTCTGGTCGAAACCGGAAGTGAAACAAATTTTTCGAAAAAATGAATTTTCTGATCAAATCAAAAATGAATATGCGTTTTGTAGAGCTTATCAAACTGAATCTAACACTGAAAGCCGTTTTAAAATCGGACGATGCATTACAGAGTAATCGGGGTTTAAAAATTGATTTTTCCGGAAATTTTGATTCCGCGTCCTTGGTTTAAAAAATAGCGTTATGTTCAAAGTAAAATTAACTCGTACCAAAAGTCTGTTACCAAAATTAAATCGATAAATGCATGCTGATCATAAAATAGTTAATCAGCGTGTTCATTGAAACGATGTCGTTAATTTGATTGATTATTATACGTCGAGTGTGCTGGCTTGGAAAATAGTGACAATTTTTTTTTACCAGAAACATATAATAAAAACGAAGCAGCAAAACAGCAAAACAGTGAAAAGGAATTGAAAGCCATTAGTCAAGAAAGACGTTGCTGACAGTTAATGAAAGCGTAAGTTGATATATAAGCCTTAACCTAATCGTCACAGACAGTTGTTGAATAGTCGAACAACACGTATCCTGACATTGGATCATTGAATGAAGAGTTTGAAATATTTCAATATACCTAGGCCGATTTATTATAATTATTTACTTGCAAAATAAATGCATAAATGCTTGTTATACATGTTGAATTGTACTTTGTATATCAAACACCGAAATGAGTATCGTACGATTCGTCACGTCAACGCGCCTTGTTTTGATTGCGAACAGCTGACAGCGAAGTGTCGACATTTTCATATGATGCATGGCTTGCAAAACTTCGATAGTGGAAAATGCATCTCAACTATCGTTTGGGAGATTATTAAGGTATGTTTTAATATAGGTTATGTCCTTTCAGTATGTTTTAATATAGGTTATGTCCTTTCAAAAAAAAATGCACTTTTCAGCGTAACCCGAGATTCCTCTGACTAACCTCGTAACCTCCGCTTTTTATATTGTGACGTGCGTCACGATATAAAAGCGGGGATCAGAGTCAGATGAATCTCGGATTGTTTTGGTCAAGTATATTTACACGTTCAGGTTTTGCACATCGCTTTTTGGAATTTTTTTCGTTTTTTTTCAATATATGTTTGTCTTATTTCGTATTGAACTACATATACTGTACACTGTAAAACCGTGCTGGGGGTCCCAAGATACACAAGTCTAAAATGCTGTAATTAGTGTAGTTTATCTTTTATACATACAAGCTTATCTTTTAAAAAGATTGGTGAGCTAGCGCCGTAGCCATCCTAAAACACAGAAGCAGATTTCTAAATCATTGATTTAAATTCCTGAATTGATTAATTAACAATTAGAAGGCACAGTGGTGTACTGGAATTGTGCTGGAGTGGGGTCTCAATTTAGAATTGTGAATCTAGAGAGGGCTTCACATCGGCAATGGTATAGCTCATTGACTGTGCCTAAATCATTATGGTTCTTCTGTTATTTCAATTTCGAGATGAAAATTTTCAAGAACCATTGGTACTGTTGTGTAGCAATTGTATCTTCTCGGGCCTTTCCGGCATATCCGGCAAGCTCGGAAACATATCCGAGGTTGTTTTTAAGATAAAGCTAGCTATTTATTATAATATTTAAAATAACTTTGCATTATAAGACCTAAGCTACTGTTTTACATTTTCAATAAAACACAAAACTTCATGTGAGGATGATAAAACGCAATTCAAATGGTACTGTTTATCTACAGTAATACAGTATTCCCATAATCCCCCACTATGGAGTTGAGCATGCGTATTCCAGTGAAAAAGAATAACGTAGTTGCTAGCACTCGAGAGCGCTAGCAATTATTTTATGTTTAAGTAAACATTACATGCATATATCACATCTACACTGTATGTAAACAATTTTAAATTAAGACAAATATATGTGGATTTAAATCCTTGATACTGTGGTCTGGCCCTAGAATCATTAAGCAAACTTAGACTTACATGTACCGGTATGTCAAAAATTGTAAACCGTCTTGATGTCTCTTAATTGAAAACTCTGACAAAATTGAAATGCTATATTAAAAGTATTTTGATGTAATGTTGTCAATTACAAATTTCCATTGTCATTTTACGATAAACCATTATTTTATGACTGGTTGAAATTTTGACTGAAGTCTGAAATTGCTTCATGATCCTAAAACCAATTCTCTGTGTGTGTGTGTGTGTGTCTCTCTCTCTCTCTCTCTCTCTCTCTCTCTCTCTCTCTCTCTCTCTCTCTCTCTCTCTTGCTTTCAATCTTGGCATAGCATCAGAGAATAACCTAATTTTGTAACAGAAATATTTCTGTCTAGTGGGAAAAAAAATCAAAAGTGCATTGAATTTTGAAACAAGCATATGATATCAATCTCTCATTTTTTTCTATGTTAATATTTGCAGCCGAATAACAAAGCTTTGTAAAATAGTTCATGAAAATTCATGCACATTTAATATGCATAGTATTGATAATAAAACCAAAAACTCCTCCCTTAATTTTTTTTTTTAAAAACCGGTATAATTGACAAACATCGTATAACAGAAGATTATAATTTGATGCTGTTTGAATGGGTGATATCTATTTCTATTTTTCATATTGAAATATTGACTGTCGCAGTGACATATGCTGTCGCAATATGAGTAAAGCAAACTCTCTCTTTGTGTTCTCTCTCTCTTTCTCTCTCTCAATCTGATATGTGTCTATGCACAAGAAAATTCCTTGATGTTATGATTTATGACTTGATATGAAAATATCTGTTTCTGTATATACTGCCTAAATGTTAGTCATGTATTGGGATATTTCATACTTATTACACTGCATGGTCAGTGTATTTTTTCCAGAAATACTATGGATATGTTAATGTAAACACAGCTATTATTAGTATGTTAACACAGCTAATTGATTTTTTTTAAATTTCAGCCTAAAACAGACTCTTGTTACAACATGGCGGACACATGGCTTTTACCTGTTGATTCTTGTGGTTTCAGCTCTTGAGGTTAACCTCTCACCCCTACCCACATGCATATTCCTTGTGTTCAACAGACTTTTTACCAGTACATGTAATTCATATTAAATCGGATAATGCATGAACAAAAATGAAACTTTAAGAAAGCATCATGCCTTGTTAGGTTTTTGTTGATAAGAAATTTATTAATGACAAACAAAGTTAAAGCTGTTAAAGGACATTTACATTTTTTACAGTAGTTGTGAAGTTTTGTTTTTCAATAAAAGTCTGCAATCATGTTTCTTTTTTTGGTATTTTATAATTATATTCACCGGTAGATGTGTTTACATAATTGAAAAATTACCCCCTCCCCCTTTGCCAATTGTCTACATGAAGATTACATGTAGGATATGTAAATTTATTATTGAAATAACATGTGCTATTAATGCCTATGATACAATGTATTTACTTTTAAAATGAACAAGACACAACATAATTTTATCTTTTTATTAATGTATATATGCATAAAAAAATGTAGAAGAACTTGTCAAATTTGAACATTTTTCATAGAATTTTCATCTGTCTTCTCCAGCTTTCAGGGTTTGTTTGAATTGAATTTAAATATAAGGCAGATGTCTAACTTGTAGGTTTTACTGTTTAAGCATGTTGAAAAGGAGACTAGAAACCAGAATAGATGAGATATTCTCAAAATATGATTGTTAACTTCTGCTCATTGAAACAAGGAATGACATACAGGTGTCCTAATATTTGTTAATTAAAGTGCTACAAATCATTCAATAAACAAAAAAAAAAAATCAAATTTTTAGTATCATTGATGATTGTGTTCAAATATGTGTGAGAATTGACTCAAACAAATTGCTGCAAGTTTTATAAAATTAGGTAAAAAGATTTCAAACCATGACTTTTTATGAAATTTAGAAGATGGGGGAGGGTATACATGCAAGGTCATTTCTATGTGATGCGTTTATCGTGATAATATCATGTAGATATATGAAGTATTGAATAAGGTTTCTTATTAATGAAGATTGAACAAAAATCGCTCTCGAAAGGCCAGGTAAAGATGTTTTTCTATGGAGAACCCTATTAATCTGTGTTGAATAGAGGAAAGTGGAAATGGTGGGTTCACTTAAATGGCCATATTTTTCTTAAACTTCAAAGGAATTTGCAATATGTATACTTCTTCTCAGAATTGCATTAGCTTTATAAAACAAAATGTCTTTTCATAAAATGTTAATGTACTTATTAAGTTAATAGCTAGCAAGGGAAAATTTCAGATAAAGTACCTGTTAATATTTTTGTAAAATTGAGAGTTGCGGTATTTGAAGGTTTGTCAATGTTGCTAAGGTTCATGAATTTTAATGATTATCATATAGGTTTGAGAGAGATTTCTTGCTGGAATTACTATGCAGTAAGAAAGACCCGATTTTCCGGAAATTTTGAGTCCACATAAACTTGAAATCTATTTTTCCGGGGAATGGTTTTCCGTTTAGAAAATAGCGTCTATTAAGTTAAATCGTACCTTAAACGATTGAAAAACATTTTAAAATCCTCGACAGATCCTTGTTGGTTTTCGTTCATGCCCATAAATACCTCTTTTGTGCTGCAAAATACCTTAACCGATTCTCTATAATATCTTATTCAATTTAACGTAATATATTGGGTTTAGCTCGTTATTTTAAAATCGAAATTACTATCGTACGAGTGAACAACTTGTTGATACAAAGGTGAAGGTCATTTGGAAATTTACAATGCGTCCAGTGATGTTTGTTGAAAGCTGAAATTATTTATTGCCTCTGTTGACCGAGAATTGACCAAAATTAGATTGTGACTGGAACAGAACATTTAATGTAAAGTTCGACAAACCACAACGCTTGATTTTCCTTTGTTGTTTACCAACGCAAGTTCAGAGTCGTAAGTTTTGTTTTTGTTTTGTAACAGGTCACGTGTGCTGTTGTGCACACGGTCCTTGGCTATATCTCCGTTCATTTAATATTAAAGCCATCAGTGTTATATTTGTATTTCTTTTTACTGGTTTGTTGCTTTGCTAGAAACTCGGGTTTAGTAACGCGATCGGGATGCTGATTTGTTTTTTTTTTACCGGAGTTATCGTTCTTCTGAAAACTGTGATGAGTTGTTCATATCAGAGACATAAATAACAGAGATTTGCATCTGTTCGAAATCTCGCAAAATCCCGCGGTCCCTATTGTAAAGTGTTCCCAGTTTATATCGGTATATCTTTCTAATAAACAATTATATCGAAATATAAACGGCAAAACCTTTTACCAAAACATAAAAAATATTATATTTTCATGAGTTTATGTCATATAAACAATATTAAAAGAGGAGTTTTAGGAGGCAGCTGGCTACCCGTCGTCCGAGATTTCGCCGATGTTTAAACCTAATGCAAACGTTTCATTAGAACGATTTTTTTTTGTTTTAAGATCATTATCTCAGTTTACTAAAATGTAGTTCTCAAAGTAAGGTTGGTGTGTACCATTTTTCAATAACAAAACACGCTAATGGCGGAGTTGCCAATCTCTGACATTTATGTCTCTGTTCATATGTAAGAAATAAGGAATCCTTCTTTGAGTATGTTGAGCTGATAATTTCGGTCGGACCGTGATCAAATCCAATAAAGCTCGAAGGGTTTTATGATAGATTTTATGACGCTCCGACCTGAATTATGATCTCATAATATTCAAAGAATGATTCCTTATTACTCATATTTATATAACTTTAAACCATTATACAATTAACAATTAAAATATAAATAAGCAAACCGCGCTGGTGCCCCAATTTGAAGTTATGGGTTTTATTGATAATCGATACGTAGTGTTATCACAGGCAAATAGACTGGAAAATGTAAATATGTTAATTTAAAGACCAGTTCATCATGTTTACCATATTACAGAGCTGTGGAAATATTTTTTTTGGAAGTCAGTTATTCTAACAGACATGTCATTAAACTTTGCCTGTCGGAATACCAACAATTAAAATGAAGTATGGAAAACTGAAAAAAAATTCAAAAACACATACTGCATATTTCAAAACTGTAATTATAGAAGTACTCAATTTCCAACAAAATAAGTGAAAAAAAAATTTTTTGAGACACTATAAGAGTTGAGAATGAAGAAAATTAACTTCAAACATCTGCGAACTCACCTTAAAAAGGGTAAGCCTATGAAAACGTATCTCAATTTTATCCGTGCGATGACACATGTCACTGAATGTTTGCCTTGTAATCCACTTTGACGACAGGGCATTTTTTTTAAGGTCCAAATTCGAAGAATTATGATATTTGATAAAAATATGCAAGATACCATTTTTACTACACAATTTTTAAGAAAGAGAATCGAGCGTCTGCTTGCTTGTAAGAAGCCATTTTGTTTGCAATCTGAGGCGGATCAAAGATAATCCACATGCACCTGCGGTGTTAATCATGATAGGCATTTCTATTAACTTTTACACACATGGTTTCTTTTACTGGACACTCAAAAAATTATTTTTAAAAGCTTTAAAAAAATAAACAATGCATAATTATGCATTTCTTAAATTTTTAATCATTTGTCCCAAGACATGTGAAGCACATGTTCCTCTGTTTGTGTGCATGTGGCTGCAGGGACATCAAAAAGAATATTGCTTTTAATATGATTGAATTGCGATTATGATATAATTTTTTATGTTATATTCTAACATTTTATTTTTTTATTGTTGGATTCTTTTAAAATTTTGATCTTGTTATGAAAAGATGTGAGCAGCAATAATGGGGGTGGGAGGGGGGGGGGGGGTACTCAAACTTCCTGTAAATCAAAGGTCATGGACAGGGTTTAATTTTAGCCAGAAGTAAGGGAATATTGATGAGAATAAAATAAAAATAATTCCTCAAATTAAATAAATGAACAGTCCAGATTTTTACATGACATCTTACATGAAGAGAATGATATAGAAATTTTAATCATGTATTTTTCGGCAATAATGGATACTCACACGTTAGGGAAGTTGTCTGAGGAATACCGATGTGTCAAGGAACGAGACATTTACAGCGATCTCATTTTGTGTTTTTTGCCTTATGCTGATGGGGCAAACAACATCGGTCCGGCGGTCTGGCATTTAACCAATTTATGATGGTCTTGGCTAAATTAAGCCGGTCTTGCTGGCATGACCGGCAGTTTTCCACAGCTCTGTATTATATTTATAAAGCTATTCTCACTTTAATATAATAACTGTTTTCAACAGGTAACTTGATTTATCGAAATGAAAGTATTTACCAAAATGAAGCCTGGAATTATCGAAATCACACTCAAATATACAGAAATAACACTTAATTTTTATTAAAAAATGTTTTCAAAACAGATATATTAAATTATATCAATTAGAATGTCTTTATCATTGTAATTAATTGGTATAATTGCAAGAAAGAAAATGGTTGGATAGTTGGAAAATTAGGAGATGAGCATGCATGTAATGCATGTAGTTTGACCCTCTGATATTTAAAAGCCTACAAGTAAAATTCCTCATCTATTGATATATGTATTGTTTGTTAGAAATTACTAATTTCTTTTGATTTTTTCCTCATAGCTTATTTTATACAAGTAATAAATCATTATTGTTGTTATAAGGGTTTTTGTTTTTTGATTTTCAATAAATACAATATTTAACTTAGGTTTTTAATTCTGCATTTACCTGAAAGACATAAACGTATGATATAATACCTCCCCATTTTAATGTATCTAAAGTGTCATTCCTGAGATTTTAGTTCATTTTGGTAATTTCAGGTGTCATTTCTGAAAATCCTGTCATTTCAGTAATTCTATGTACCGGTTTTCAATTGTGAAGTGCTCTGTGTTCAAGGGTTGTAATTATTGCTCATCAAATTTTGTCTTCTTAAGAGACTTACCACATAAAAGTTCTTAAAGTTTTGGGGCAATTGATTCATGACCACACAGTAACTCTTTGAATGTAATATGAAGGAGGTCAGTTATGGTAAGCAAGATAAATGGCAATGGGATGTTTTGCTCCTATACATGTTTCCCCCTGAGAGGGTTCGCTCCTATTCTAATTCGCCCTGAGATGGTTCGCACTGTGCAGTTACGCATTGATTACATGCGTAATTGTGAACAATTAATGAAACATATACATGTAAATGTGAAGTAAATAATCCAAAATCTACTCATGTTTTATTTTGATACAGTGTATTAAAGTAGGCCTTTCAGCATTTTGCTTGTTATCAACTTCAAATGTTGATTACCAGTATCTATCTGCAATAAATGAAAATTTCTGACTTCTCAATAACAATGTATAAATGGACATTTTAAAGAATATCAGATAAACTATGGCACAATTATGGTGTGGAATACAGCTATAAAGACTGGTTGTTAGCTCCAGTTGTGAGCTACACAGTAATAGCTATTATATATAAATCTTCTTCAACTTGGAGGAACTCTACACTTTATTTTGTAAGGTTCGCTATAGAAAACATTACTATGTATTATTAATGCATATTTTGATGATTACATATATACAGGGGAGGGGGGGGGGTTAATGTAAAGTTCAAGCAGATAATTTATTCAATGCTTATTTTGATCATTACATTTCATAAGAGGTGGGGGGGGGGGGGGAGGGGGGTAATGTAATGTTCAATCAAGCAGATAATTTATTATTAATTAATAATCTGAAGTGAATGACTGGCTATAATTCTTATTACAACACAATTCTCACCTCTTGTTCTGAACCTTACAAAACAGTATGGTTGTAATGGCTTCATAAAATTGGTAAGTAATCATCCTGATCAACCAAGCATGTTTTATCCTGGCGGTGCATGTATAAAAGCAAGCACTGTTTCAATGTGTTTGTTTGTGTTAGTTTTTCTTTTGAAACATAACTTCAAATCGTGTATAGATAATAATTAATTTCAGAGGAATAATAACATGAGAAAAATATCTAAATACAGTGAGATCTTTCGCTCTGAGGCAGGTGCAAACATTTCAGGGCGAAACAAAATTGGTGAGAACCATCCCAGATTCTGATAATTTTACACAATGAGAAGAAATATTCTAATTCATGCATCAATCCACACAAAGTGGATGACAGTCAGTTACCCCAACAATGGAAATAAATATTTCATTTAAAGTGTTCAAAAGCAGCAGTGTTAAAACTATCTTTAATTAGGGTTGCTATTATAATGGTCCATTGTGTTAATATAAGTAGTTAAACTATTGTATTTCTTTTGTTTATCTCTAATTATCAACATTTTTGTGAAAAACTGTATATAAATAGCTTTTGTCAAGCTATTGATAATAACATAATAAGTTGTTAATGCTATATAGCTTATTGGAGGTATTTAGCTAATGAAGATATTGTACTGGACCCGCTGAATGCTGAAAAATCTACAATTTTTTATATTGAACAGCTAGTACATATGTATAATTGACCCATTTCTTTATTATAGTCAATATGCATTATTATTTAAAAAGTCAAAAGCTTTAGCAATGCATCATCTATGAAATGTTATTAGAAAAAATATGAGATTTAAATACTTCATATAATATACATTTGCTACAATGAAATTATAATTAAGGCATCTTGAGATATGTCTAGTTTTGAAAACAAGTTGCTCAAACTTAAAGTTGTGAACAGATTGGACGGCTTTTATTATAGCTTTTGTTATGAAAACAGAGTTATCTGACAGTTCTAAAAAGAATTTAGGATGTTTATATCATACACATAGAAAATAAATGTAAACCTTTGAGAATTAGCTTATGGGTGGTATTATCCTAATCTTCTATTTATATGCTAGTTCAACAATCAACATACAATGAACACACTTAAGCCACTTAAGTATTAAATGGTAATAGTCCTGCATGGTAGACTTGAAAAATTTTTCAACTGGTTTATAATGCTAACTTATGTAAAATTATGATGTGGGCAACCTAATGAGGAACAAATTCAAGTTTTTCAAACCATGATATGCTGACAAATAAAGGGTCATTTGGTAGAGTGCACATTTCTACTTCATATGGTTTTACTTGCAATGTTGTGTTTTCAAGAATGGTAATTAAAGCCGTAAACATTGTGATATCGCTCCTTTTTAGCTCACCTGAGATGAAAGCTCAAGTGAGCTATTCTGATCACATTTTGTTTGTTGTTTGTCCGCTGTTCGTCTGTCTGTAAACTTTTCACAGTTTCAACATCTTTTCAAGAACCAATGGGCCAATTTCAACGAAACTTAACACAAATCATTCTTAGGCTAAGGGAATTCAAAGTTGTGTAAATTCAGGACCACGCCCTTTTGCAAATAGAGATAATTAGGAATTATTGAAAATTTGGGATAAATATTCAAAAATCTTTTCTCACGAACCTTTAGGCCAGGAAAGCTGAAACTTGTGTAGAAGCATTTTCAGGTTGTGTTGATTCGAAGTTGTAAATATCATGACCCTGGGGGGTAGGGTTGGGTTACATTAGGTAGTCGACTTTTTACATAGGAATATATAGAGAACATTTTAAAAATTTCCCTATCAAAACGATTTGGTCCGGAAAGTTATTTATGTGGAAGCATTCTTGACTGGCATAAATTCAAGGTTGTGAAAATCATAACCCTCCAGGGGGGGGGGGGGATTATATAGAGTAAATTTTTAAAAATCTTCTTCCCAAGAACCATTTGGCCAGGAAAGATGAAACTTATTTGGAAGCATCCTCAAGTTTTGTAGATTCAATGTTGTGAAAATCATCGGGGGTATAATGGGGCCACAATGGGGGGGGGTTGCATTTTTACATATGAAAAATATAGAGTAAAACTTTAAAAATCTTCTTCTCAAAACCATTAGGCCAGGAAAGCTGAAACCTAGGTAAAAGCACCCTTTTGTAGTGTAGATTCAAAGTTGTGAAAATTATGACCCTTGGGGGTAGGGTGGGGCCACCATGAGGGGGGGGATTTTTACATAAGAATATATAGAGTAAATTTTTAGAAATCTTCTCGGAAACCAATATGCCTGTTTAGCTGAAACCTGTATGGAAGCATTGTCAGGTAGTGAAAATTCAAAGTTGTCAAAATCATGACCCTCAGGGGTAGGGTGGAACCACAATGGCAGGTTGTTTTAATTTACAAAGGAATCTATAGAGTGAATCTTTAAAAATCTTCTTCTCAAATATCATTTTGGCTGGAAAGCTGAAACTTGTTTGGAAGCATCTTAAGGCAGTGAGATATCAAGTTTATTCATATCATGATTCCTGGGGGGGGAGGGGGGGGGGGGGTTGACGTTACAATGGGGGCGGGGGTCGAGTCACAAGGGGGGGGGGGGCAAATTTTACATAGGAATATATAGATAAATAGTTTTAAATCTTTTCCTAAAAGAACATTTGCCTTGAAAAGCTGTAACATTAGGAAAGCAACTTCAGAAAGTTGTTCAAATCACAATCTTTAGGAGTAGTGTGGTGCCACATTGGGGATTCAGTTGTCAAAGGAAAACATTTTAATTATTTACAAAATCTGAAATGTTATTTAATATGCTTTTACTTATATGCAAGCATTATTATGCATTGCTGATTCTTTAAAATTGTTTAAACTTTGGCCTCTGGATGATGATTATTGGGCCTCACAAGGGGTTCAGAGTTTGATGTTCGTTTATATCCTGTACATATGAACAATTGTTAAGGGTCTTTTTGAGTACTGCAATGCTGAATGTGTATGACTATAAAATCATCCAGAAAGAAAAGGGGCTTGCTTATAAATGTATGAATATCCAGGGGGAAACAGATTTTTTTGTAACTAGGAACTACATGTATTATACCACATTATCCAGATATTTTGTAATATGACTCCATGAAGCTGAATTTATCATGCCTATTGTTGCTCAGGTGAGCGATGTGGTCCATGGCCCTCTTGTTAACATTAACATATACCCTTTGAAACAAAAATATTTTAATATTTTAGCTTAAAAGCTCCAAGCTTGTTCTGTATGGAATCATTTAAAAACATTTTTTGTCGGAGAGACTTCCCTTATAAAGATAGTATCAGTAAAATAAAAGTGCATACTTTAGTGTGAGGTTACGGCTATAATGATAGGTACAATTTTAAAAATTTATTTTTGATTGTAGATGCCAAAGAGGGTTAAGGTCGATAATAGGGGTCAACGGCAGAAAGACAAGATCAGAAAGAGACTCAAACGACACCACGCTTCTTCTGATGCATCATTAGATGAGACCACAGAGTCTATTGTCCCTTGCGGGTCAATGGACGGGGCTAACTCAGCTCCTCCTGGTAATCTTCCAGGGTATGGTTCGATGGGGTTACCACCTAAAGAGGAAAAACCCCTGGCCAGGATGCAGGCCTCGCCTTGTGTGAAAATGCATCCACCTGCCCCGAGGTTGCCATCTCCTCGGGGAAGTCGTCTGTTTGTCAAAAACGTGACAAAGGCACTGTCCACTGACTCCCCAGTGTGGGTTTGTACTCCTGCGAGGGTACCTGGGCATGATGAAGGCTCTGAGCCTAGCCCAGCAGGTCAGGCGCAGCTGGACTCCTCCGTGCTAAGAGGGTCCAGCAGTTTATCAAAAGATGAGGAAATAAAGACAGTATTCAAAATGGCTTCTGACAGTATAAACAGTTCTGACTTGGTCACGGAAAACAGTATTTGTTACGAACAAACAAAGCATAGTTACATTGAAGTAAATGATGTGAAGAATGGACATGGTGTTTTATCTCAGGGTATCCACCCGAAACCCGCAAAGAAACAAAAACTTGAATATTTATATGACAATGAGAAAGACAATACACACATGAATGAAAACAAGACAAATCATGAACCTGAATCTTCACCTGAGAAATTCTTTGTCCAGAATAGCAAATGTAAACACGAGATTGATTGTAATGAAAACAACACAATGTTTCAAACATCTGTTCAGGGTTCATTTCATCAGGCACATCCCATGTTTGGTGATAATGCAGGTACCCAATGTGTTGCAAATAGTTTAGCAGCGCTAGCATTTGAACAATTTAAAAGCAGCATACACTGGACAATGCAAGACATGAACAAAATACTAGCAACAGGTGATGAATTGTATACATTTTTGCAAAGAAGTTCTTCAATGCACAGTAGATATTTGCTGGTAGATGAGTTACCTCAGCTGTTTGAGTGTTTCAATAGAACATATGAATTCACTGTAAATTCAACATTAGCAAGTATTATTAGTTTGTCAGGTAATGAACCATCTTATGCAGACTTCAATGCTTACCCACTTTATGAGGCATTACAAATTGCTTTGATGGAATCAAATGGATGTTTTGTATGCTTTGGGGGAAATACATTTCTTATTGGAAAAACAAATGGACTATATTTTACATTTGACTCGCACTCAAGATCACCAGAAGGCTTATGCTGTTGCACTGGGAAAAGTACAAGACTCTTATTTCAAAATGTAGGGGCATTACTAGAACATATTAAGAAACTTGCCGTTTCCATGGGATTTTCAAACGTTGTTGAATGTAACATAACGGGGACACAATGCCTTGCAAAAAAAGTAGAAAGGGGAGGAAATGTTTTGCATACTGCTACAGAAAAGACCGGAGAAGATTACTGCGAAAACTTAACTGACTGCAATATTGCTAATGATGATGAAGATGATGAAATAGTATTTGTTCATAGTGAAACAAACAGATTTCGATTTTGTCCTATGTCAGAGGCTTCAAAGCAACAGGCATGCCTTGCAATAGGAATACCATATGCTCAGTTAGAAAATAATACCTTCCAAAGGCCTACTCAAGAATTAGGAGTACCTTGTTTATGCAAAGAGATCACTGGGGATGGTAACTGTTTTTTCAGAGCAATTTCTTATTGCCTCACATGTTCAGAAAATCACCATCATGTTGTTCGACATTCAATATGCCATCATATTTTGAAAAATGGAGATAAATTTCAGTCCCTTTTGAGATCTAACGAAGATTCCATCGAAAAACATGTGACATCAATGGAAAAAGAAGGGCATTGGGCAACTGAGTTAGAAATTTTAGCATTAGCTCACATGCTGTCCATCAATATCTTCACATTTTCAAATGGTATTTGGCTGAAATTCTCAGGACAAAATATCTCTGCAAGTCTCCAATCAGAACTCCAATCAGAACAAGGTGGTTTGTATTTAAACCACAAAAACGAGAATCATTATGACGTTGTCCTCGGTTTTGGTGATTTATTTGATAATGATGAAAGCAACAGAAAAATGAATGTAGAAACAGATATGAATTGCATCGAAAGATCAAGTAGGGATAAAGAAAAAAAGAAACGTCAATACAAAAGAGAAAGGTATAGAAAAAAGTACAACGAAAATTCGGAATTCAGAGAGCAAAAGCTTGCATATGCTTCACAGAGGTACCAAGAAGGCGATGAATTTAGAATCTCTTTGAAAGAAAGATATCAAAACGATGAAGCATTTCAGGACAAGATCCGGTTCAAAAGTATGGTCAGAAGTAGAGCACAATACAACCAAAAAGATCACAGAGAAAAGGTGTTGAGGAAAGCAAATTGTCAGTATCGAACTGATGCTATACACAGAGAGAATATCAAGCAAAAGAGTGTTATAAAGTACAAAACAGACAGTGTACATAGAACAAATTGTAAAGAGAAAAGCACCGAAAAATACAAAATGGATGACGTTCATAGACAAAATGTCAAATCAAGAAGTACACAAAAATACAAAACAGATGATACACATAGACAAAATGTCAAAACACGAAGTAAACTAAAGTACAAAACAGATTATGAACATAGACAAGACATGAAATTGAGAAGCTCAAAAAAGTATGAACTGAATGAAAAGCACAGAGAAAACGTAAAAGCAAGAAGCATTAGCAGATATCGCTCTGATGATATCCATAGAGAAAAGGTTAAAAGAGCAAGTGTTCAGAGATATCATAGTGATGAAAAATTCAGAGAGAAAGTCCTCTGTACTAGTTCATTGAAATACAAAACGGATGAATCTTTCAGATCGCAGTCTAAAGAAAACAGTAAGAAATCTTACCAATCCAGTCCCCTTTTTCAGAAAAAGAAAATAGAAAAGTCTCGGCAAAATAGGTTCAATAAGAAAATCAAACTTGAAAATATAGAGGAAGTACGTCATCTATTCAAAAGAAACACTGCTCAAGGTCCTGATTTTGTATGCTGTAGTTGCCATAGATTAATGTTTCAGAATCAAGTACAGATGTGTAACAGAGACGTGTATACCAAAAGTGAAAAATCGGCAGAAGTGGCTGGTACTTGCATTAAAGATACGTTTTGGCATCAATGTAAAGCATCTTGTTCCAAAGATTGTACAAAGTCTTCTCTGTGGATTTGCTATACGTGTCACCGAAAGATTATAAATGGTGAAATTCCATCCGAAGCAGCAGCAAACAATATGTATCTTGAACCCGTCCCAGAAGAACTATCCCGCTTAAACAGTTTGGAACAACATTTGATTTCCCAACATATACCTTTCATGAAGGTAATGGCTCTTCCAAAAGGTGGACAGAAAAATATTCATGGTCCAGTTGTTTGTGTGCCATCTAACTTGAAAAAAACAACTACTTTACCTCTGAACAATGACGAAAACCATTTGCTTCGAGTTAAACTAAAGAGAAAACTGAGCTACAAAGGTTATTATGAATATCAATTCATTAACCCAACCCATGTTGTCTCCGCGCTAGATTACTTGAAACAAAAGAACAAATGGTATTCAAATCTGTCCATCAATAGAGACATTGACAATTCAGAAACAAACGAAGATGTTGATCAAGCTGAAGTTCAAGCAACTGAAAAAGTTCAAGCTGAGGTTCAAACACTGACAGAAGAAAATGAACAGCTACAGATAGCAGTTGACACATGTCTTCAACCTCTAGATATTGCGCAAGAAGTTTTAGATCATTATTTTGATGATGTCTTCAATATTGCTCCGGCAGAAGGAAATAATCCAGTACGAATGCTTCAGGAACCGGGAAATGAAGCAAAAACATTTCCATATCATTTTCCGTCAGGGAATTTCTCATTTGATGAACAAAGAGACAAGAGACTGACACTTGCTCGATACTTCAATAATAGACTTATGAATGCAGATAATAGATTTGCAAAGGATACAAACTACATTTTCTTCAGCCAATATCTTTCTGAACTAAATCAGGTGATTGAAAAAACCCAGATTTCAATTCGGAAAACTATCTCATTAAACGAAAAAGGGAAAGCAATCAATTCGGATATGCTTCGAAATCCAGAAATTCTCTCGAAATTGCTGAGGAACGATGAAGCTATAAGATTTATGCAGCCGATCAGAGGAACTCCAGCGTATTGGTCAGCAATACAGAAAGATCTTTTTGCTATGCTAAGACAGCTTGGAATACCTACATGGTTTTGCTCGTTCTCTTCAGCAGAATATAGATGGAATGATGCCATCAGTTCTTTGCTCAAACAACAATGCGATGAAAGAAATCCGGATGTGCTAGATTGGACAGAAAAAAATGAGATCTTGCGTAGCAATCCTGTTACTGTGGCTAGAATGTTCGAACACAGATTTCGTATATTTCAGCGAGACGTAATTCAATCACCATCAGAACCTATTGGGAAAATAGTAGATTTCTTTCAAAGGGTTGAATTTCAACAAAGAGGTTCACCACACATGCATTGTTTATTTTGGGTGGAAAATGCTCCAAAGATAGATGTTGATGGCAAACAAGCTGTGACCGACTTCATTGACAAATATGTGACATGTGCAGTCCCTGATGAAAATGAAGATTCTGAACTGAGAAGAGTTGTATTGGATGTTCAACAGCACAGTAAAAATCACTCAAAATCGTGTAAAAAAAATGGAGTCGAGTGTAGATTTAACTTCCCTAGGCCACCATCACAGCGTACATTTATCACAGAAATGCATGATGGCGACGATGATATAGATGAAACTGCAGAAACTCCAGGTGTTCACCAACATGACTCTAATCAATATCTCACAAAGTCTCAAGCAAAAGAAATTTTACTGAGTGTGTGGAATAAGATCCAAAGTGATTCCTGTGACTTTGAAACAACGGATGACCTTTTTGATAATCTCTCTCTGACACAAGACATGTACCAAAATGCACTGAATGTTTTATCCAAAAAATTAACAGTTGTTCTCAAAAGGCACCCAAATGAATTGTGGACAAATCAATACAATCCATGCCTTCTCAAGTGTTGGAATGCAAATATGGACATTCAATATGTTTTGGATCCTTTTAGTTGCATCGTATATATAGTCTCGTACATATCGAAGTCTGAGAGAGAAATGGGAATGCTATTGAAACAAACAAAAGTTGAAGCACATGAAGGAAATCTTGATGCCAAACAAACATTGAAGAAAATAGGATCTGCATACATGACACACAGAGAGGTTTCTGCACAAGAAGCTGTGTACAGAGTTTGCAATTTGAGAATGAAAGAAGCTTCAAGAAAAGTAATCTTTATACCAGTTGGAGAAAACCCTACTCGCATGACAAAACCCCTTTCTCAAATGAAACCAAAACGTCGGGAACCAGAAGACGATTTAGAAGGGGAACAGGACGATGAGGACATTTTCATGACAAACATTGTTGAAAGATATGAAAACCGACCAAACAACAGGGCCTTTAATAACATGTGTTTAGCTGAGTTCTGTTCAGATTATCGCGTACTTGCCAAATCTCAAGTTCCAAAAGGAGTTAACGAAAACGTCTTCGAACTACAAAATTCAAAGGGATTTGTTCAAAAGAGAACAAGAACAAAACAAGCAGTTGTGAGGTATCCTAGATTTAGTGTAGAGAAAACACCAGAGAAATTTTATCAATCTCGACTGCAGCTTTTTCTTCCATATCGGAAAGAGTCACATTTAAAACCGGAATCGTTCGATTTGTACGAGACATTTTATGAAAAAGGATTTGTGAAATTGCATAGCACAAAATGTGTTAAACCAGTCAAAGTCATTGTGGAATCAAATCATGCTCACTTTGCTGAAAACGAAAATGTCATAGATGAAGCTCAAGAAACGTATGAAAACATTGGAGAACCAGAGGATGCATGGGCAAATCTGTGTCCCGAAACTGAACGTGATAGAGATGAATGTGTCATGATAAAGTCTCAACACCAAAACTCAGATGAATTTGTCGAAACAATTCCAGACATAGAAAATGACTTGCACAAACCTGATGTCTTATATCATGTACAGCAAATCAGTGTCTCAAGTGAAGAAATGTTGACCATATTGCAAAACTTAAATAAAATCCAACAGAAAGTATTCTACTTTGTGAGAGACTGGTGTATAAGAAAACTTGTCAATGAAAATCCAGCTCCATTTCATATATTTCTTACTGGTGGGGCAGGTACTGGAAAAAGCCAAATTGTGAAAGCTATCAATTTCGAAGCATCACGCCTTTTCTCTAGAAGTTTATCATCACCAGAATCCTTATCAGTTTTGCTGAAAGCGTTTACTGGCACAGCTGCTTTTAACATTGGTGGCAGTACAATTCATAGCGTTTTCTCATTGACAAAGTTTTTGTCTCTGCCATACGAACCACTAAAAGAACAATCTTTAAGTGAAATCAGAATGAAATTGGCAGACTTGCAGATTCTTGTAATTGATGAAGTATCGATGGTATACAAGAGGCTATTATTCTACATTCATGAGAGACTGGTACAAATCAAGAAATGTAAAGATCCATTTGGAGGAGTTAGTGTGATTGCTGTTGGTGACTTTTTCCAACTTCCACCTGTAAAACAAAGAAAAGACGAGAGACTTTACAATGATAACGCATCATATCCCATTGACTTTTGGCGAGATTTGTTCCACGAAGTTGAATTGAATGAAATTATGCGTCAGCGTGATGATGTCCCTTTCGCAACAGCTTTGAATTTGCTGCGAACAAGAACTTTAGAAGAACCTCTAGCAATCGAAACATTAAACACAGTAAATGACTGCATCAGAGAAGGTCCCGAAGATGTCCTTCATGTTTTCTCTACTAATGATGAGGTAAACACGTACAACTTAAATATGTTGAAACAAAAATGCAAAGATTTCATACAAATTGATGCAAAAGATTATCAAAAAGATAAAACCTCAGGAAAACTTTGCCTTAAAGATAAACCATCCCAAACCAAAAATGACAGTTTATCAAGCTCGCTCTTGCTTGCAGTTAATGCTCGTGTCATGCTAACAAGAAACTCCGATGTCAAAGATGGCTTAGTTAATGGAGTAATGGGATACATTTCTCACTTTGAACATACAGAGGCGGACAAGTCGAACGTTAAAGCAATAGCTGTTATCTTTGACAGTCAAAAAGTAGGAAAACAAACTGGAAAGCGAACTAAAAATGGAAACATGGTTTTAATTGAGAGAATCCAAGAGGAAATCGTTATTAGAAAATCGATAGCAATAGTGAGACAACAATTTCCATTAAAACTCTCATGGGCCTGTACAGCTCACAAAGTACAAGGTATGACTGTAGAAAAAGTTGTTGTCAACCTTGACAGAACATTTGCTCCAGGTCAAGCTTATGTGGCATTGACAAGAGTAACATCAAAAAACGGATTATTCATTGAAACAAATGACAAAACAAAGTTGATAAAAAAGTTGTATGCGGATCCAGATGTTAAATCAGCCATGAAAGACATGCCAAAGCTTGATCTTGACGGGCCCTTTGAGAATGACTCCAACAGAACAATAGTTGTACTTCATAACATTCAAAGTTTGAACAAACACTTTAGCCATATGGAGGTCGACAGTCGATTTACAAAGGCAGACGTAATTTGTTTAACAGAGACATGGTTGAAACCTGATCAAGACACCACTCAACTAAACCTAAATGGCTTTAAGTTTCACCATCTTACAAGGATGCAATCGTATAGCAACATCGATGAACAAATGAACTCGCTGCGCAATTCAAAAGGAGGCGGAGTTGCTTTCTATCTCAAAGAAAATGATGATGAAAAACAGATCATTCATCATTCGATCCAAAACATAGAAAGCATTGTTGTCAAGTTTTTAAAAAAGAGCCTAGTACTGGTCAATGTTTACCGACCGCCTACTTTAAGCATAACCACGTTTTTGCATTCTCTGAAATCTCTCGTAGACACAGTAACACTACAAGGCGAGACTTGCATTGTCCTAGGAGATTTCAACGAAGATACCAAAACGAAAGGACCAATACAAACTTTTATGAAAAATAACGGGTTTAACCAGATAGTAAAGTTTTTCACAACAGAAGGTGGAACCACCTTAGATCATGTGTATATATCGAATCAAAATCAAGTACACACTGAAAGAATCTCCACGTTTTACAGTTATCACGAGGCTGTAGTTTTCTTTCTTTGAAGATATATACGTGTTCTGATGCTGTAAAGATGGGTTGTCATGATTATCAGAATGAGATATTTCGTTGAAAAACTTCATCTTACATGAAATTCTACAAACTTTTCTACAGTTTACTAAAATCGGAATATTTTCAATTTTTGTTATAGTCATATAAAGCACTAGTCTCTTGTGTGTATGTTGATAAAATTATAAATATTATTCTAGATAAATACCAGTGCGTTAAAACATTCATCGAGTCTGTACTGACTTCGGTAGCCAAAAACATTAAACGATTTCAAAAATGTAAAATAAAACAAAACGCTTAAAAAGTCTAACCAATGTATCTGAGAAGGTACTGTGTGTAAATAAAGGTAGATTGTATATAATATATTTCATGGACACCGTATAACGGTGGCTTTATTTTCAATATCAAGTTGAAAAAAATTAATGCACAAGTTTACCCAAATACATCAGAAATATTATTTTTATCACAAGTGTAGCTCAATATGAATATAACCCATTTATTTCCTTTACAATGTTAGAACATGTAGATTTCAGCGATTTAGTACGGGAATACATCTTATCATATTTTTATACAAAAAAATGAAATAACATAAAAACAAATAGATTTTTATTAAAGGATATATTTTAAGCTTAGAAAAAATATCAAGGTATGTGGTCTCCCTTTTATGTTACATCGATCACTCTACAACCCCTAAAGGTGCTTATATGCTAATCAATGTATTCATGATCATTTGCACAGACTTCAAAATGTAATATCTTTACATAATAATACACAAATGCGCTCGTTAGAAATAGTTTGATATAATGGAAAATTGGCTAGCCCGTCCGATTGGGACAATAGGGTGTGTTAAGTCTTTTGATCATTACTTGGTTACTAAGAACTAACTTGTAGTAAATCAAAGATGCAAAAACGTTTATTGCACTGCTGTTTAATCAACCTGTACCACATTGAAATAATATGAATAGCCATAAAGAAGATGACACGCGAACTTAATGTTTTAATGTTTTCACAATATACCTTCTAAATGTGGAATGGCCAGCTAATTAAAAAACGTTTGTGGAAAATAATCTCACTTTAGTTTTTTTCCACATTTATTTAGGCATGTACCAAGAAGGGAGGTAGTGTTTGGCCCCAATGTATGTTGCAAGGCAACAGTTGATTATATTAAAAAGAAGTGAACTTTTAACGAACAGTGTTAAAAACCAAAAGTCCAAAGGATATACAGGTATAAAATATGAGTAAAACAACGAACAACTACAAAGATGATGGTAGAATCAAGTGATATGAAGGCGTTGAGCATCCTCTGCTGACCAATCACACCTGTCGGTTGTCGTAAAAAGTAAACCGAAAATTATTCCGTTAAAAATTCAACTTCTTTTGTTTAGTTCATCATATTTAGTTTACTTTTTCCTCTAACTGGTTCGCAATAATAAAGCCATATTTCTAACCAATAACAATATTTTTAATTTTTTTTTATTGAATTTGGGTCACATTGTAAAGGTCTATGTGACGTTTTTCTTAGTAGAGAATAACAATAATAAGATCTGATTACTAGTATATGCTATATCTCTTTACTTATACAAAGGACTTCCACACAAATTACGCTTTATATGTCAATCGCATAACAAACATAAAAAAAATCAAAAAAAAAAAATATTTTAATTCTTTACCCGCACGGTAAAAAATACAAAAGAATAGAATAACCCCGCCATAAACGTGACATCCATCTCCGGTCTATCAACAACAATGGCGACGACGAGAAAGATAGATAAACCGTTAACTTTGACAGATTTGGCTACGAGAGAAAAAAGAGACAGACTAACAAGGTTAGGAACAAAGGGAAGACTGTCATCGGAGACCATGTAAATTGATAGAATTAAAGCCGAATTAAATTTAAGTTTCCATAATGAATTTGTAGGGGTTTTGCTAGCTAGTCAAGTTCTTGCCCACTGTGTTGAATTAAGTACCGTGTCTTCACTTAATAAGTCATAATCCACAGGTAGATTTTCGTTCAGAGGAATTTTTCAATGAAGATTAAATAAACACTCTCAGTACATCCTTTCCCAAGGAAGAGGGGTATTTACTCCGTTTATCGTGTCAATGATGCTAAAATCGTAAAATCGTGTCTCATTTTTATTACACATAATAAACGATTTATATAGTTCTACATTAATGGATATCGGAATCTGATATTAGAAGTATCAAATTCAAGACATGAAAAACGTGATTTCCAGTTGTAAACAAACTGTTCTTACATCGTGATTTCAATGCGAGGTTTTTTCCCGCACTCGATAAAAAATGGCGGATCACATTAATATTCATCAGGCACGTAGCAAAGTTCGGAGACAAATAACTAAAAATTAGAACAGGTTTTTAGACCTAGAGTTTGTGAAACTTCTAACAACAAGATGCAAAGTGTATATCTTTACTCAAAATCATGTCCAAAATTTTATTCCAAATACGTCTCATACTCCTTTAAGCAAATGATTGACGGTTTGCATTCGTATCTGGTGGGTTTCTTCTTCTTTTGTAAACTATAAATTAATGCTATTCGTGACCGTGGCGTTTCCCCAAAAATCTTAAAGATAAAGGCTTAAAATTTTTCCGTTACTATTAATTTGTCATCTCTGCAATAAGGTTGCAAATGAAAATCCGTCACTATCCGTCAAAACCAGAAGTGATTTTTTAAAAAAATTTAATTGTTTTGAACAGATGAAAAGTATCGGATGATGCATTACAGAGATATTAAGGTTTCAAAATAGATTTTTCCGGAAATTTTGTTTCCGCGTCCTTGGTTTAAGAAATAACGTAATGTTCAAAACAAAATTAACTCGTACCAAAAATAATTGCTAAGTCGCGATTCAACACATTCGGATTTTTTTTTGTTCAGTCGTTTTTGAATTCGGAATGGTTTTTGTTAAGACATACTTAAAATCATTCGTAATTTGTTAAGTCGTACCAGGAATACTTCGATTTTCTCACCTTTTTATTTTAGTTACTCTTGTTTTTAGTTTAAGAGCTCTTCTTCTTACAGGAACTTCCAGCTTTACTTCCGACATTAACGGAAGACCCACTCGTTGCTTTGCAACGAGCTTTGCTCTAGTTATTATTCTTTTTCTTTTCTTCTGACTCCTTTTTTGCTTCATAACTCAAAAGGTGTTTAACCGATTTTGATGAAATTTTCAGAGATATTTGCAAGTTGGCGTCCCTCAAAAATGTCAAAGTTTTAAAGAGAACGTCACCTCCATTTTGACGTGACGTCATTTTTAAAAATTTCAAAAAGTCATTTTGTCCCGGACTTTTCTCAAAAACGCTTTAAGATAGAGGCTTGAAATTTTCAATGGTCATGATTTGATCGATTTACCTCTGTAATAAGGCCCGAAATGAAAATCTGTCACTTCCGGTCGAAACCGGAAGTGAAACAAATTTTTCGAAAAAATGAATTTTCTGATCAAATCAAAAATGAATATGTGTTTTGTAGAGCTTATTAAGCTGAATCTAACACTGAAAGCCGTTTTAAAATCGGACGATGCATTACAGAGATATCGGGGTTTAAAAATTGATTTTTCCGGAAATTTTGATTCCGCGTCCTTGGTTTAAAAAATAGCGTAATGTTCAAAGTAAAATTAACTCGTACCAAAAATAATTGTTAAGTCGAACAGTAACACATTCGGATTTTTTTTGTTAAGTCGTTCTTGAAATCGGAAAGGTGTTTGTTAAGTCGTACTTAAAATCATTCGTATTTTGTTAAGTCGTACCAGGAATAATTCGATTTTTTAAATCTCTTTATTTTAGTTACTCTTGCTATTGGTTTAAGAGCTCTGCTTCTTAAAGGAACTTCCAGCTTTACTTCAGACATTAACGGAAGACCCACTCGTTGCTTTGCAACGAGCTTTGCTCTAGTTTTTTTTTATTATTAAGGTCTTCCGTTTCCAACGGAAGACCTTATTGTTTTTCTTCGGTTTTTTTTTCTCATTCTTCTCCTTTTTTTTTCTTACCGATTTTGTGTCAGCGATTACTCGAAAACTGTTTGATCGATTTTAATAAAATTTGCAGATCTTATTGACATTAGTTTAAACTTGATCGGAAATTTTTTTGGTTGATGACGTCATTTCCGTTTTTGAAATATCGACGTTTTCTTGATTTTCAGAGTGTCGGCTTGTCCAAGAGAGTTATCAAAAACTATAAAAGATATTAAGTTCAAAATTTCAGGAATGATAGACAAAAGATTGTAGATATGTAATAAGGCATTAATAAATTTCAGGCACAAAAGGCGCTAAAGCTCAGTAGGGCTCGAAAAATGAGATGAAAAAAGCGTTGTGATTTTGCTTGGTTTTCTTAGATTATCTTTTTTCTCACAAATAATTTGTTAAGACATGTAGAAGAACAAAAATTTATATTTACAAGATCTTTTGTTTGACTCCTAGAAAAAGGGGCTGGCCCCTCAAATTAAGGACCTAGAACCCTTCAAAGTTTTCACTTTATAACTCAAAAGCGGTTAAGATTTCGATATGGCTGTCGCGGCAAAAGTTGTTCATTATGATCTTATTAATGTCGTTACAATAATATTTTGTTCGGGTATTGCGTAATATGAGTGTAAAAAGCCAGACTTGTTACCATGTATTTGTGTTTTATTTGGCAAATAAACGGGGTATTTGTGCGTATAACTGACATAAAGGGTACCGGTTTACACACGGAAAGTGTTTAAACATTTTAGTTATTTTCTAGTGAAACACATTATGGATAAAAGAACTGTTTCTATGCAATGCATTTGAGTCGCATTTAAAATCTAGCTGTATACCGAACTGTGTTTGTTAACAATTACGTATCCGATCCCTTGCCGCAGCCGAGGAAATAGGTCACGAATGGACTAGCGAGCGGTCTGCCGTTATCTAATACACAAGATTTGCGTCTTGCTGTAATGCACACATGGGTTTTTTTTATGTAGCTGCAAACACAAAACGTCCGATTTTAATGATTTTAATAGTAAATAAAAAAGATTATACCTTTACCTAATACCATAGACAGTGTACTAGCTTGCATTCGGAAAGTGTTTAAACAGTTTAATTCTTTTCTAGGGAAATATATTATGTGTATAAGAATTGCTTCTATGCAATGTATTTGAGTCGCATTTAAAATCTTGCTAGCTGTATTCCGAGCTTCATGTATGTAAACAATTATACGTATCCGATCCTTGCCCGTGGCCGAGAAAAATAGGTCGCGGCTGGACTAGCGAGCGGTCTGCCGTTATCCAATACACAAGATATACGCATTGTTGTAATGCACACACGGGTTTATTTATGTAGCTGCAAACACAATGAATTCAGATTTTAACGATATTAAAGAGTAAATAAAAAAAAGACTATATTATTACCTACGAAGTATAGCTGTTTTGCTCTCGTAATTTAAAAAAAAATTGATAGTATGGCTGTCATTGAAAAAAAGGCGTTCTTTGTGTTCTTGTCTATGTCATGAAACAGTTTTATTGTTGGAAAATAAAATTCAGTTATCAAACTGCAAACGTTAACAGTTCAAACCCACCACGTTGAGTGTACATTTTCATAACACGGGCCGAGGAGATGCCGCGCTAGTGGACAGCCGATTCACTGTAGGACACATGCTTCTCGTGTTTATACGTTATCACACATTCCAATGCCCATTGATTCGTTGTTATTTTCATTTCCAATTATATTGGTTAACGATGCATCAAACCATTGATTTAAATCATAGTTTGTATAATAAAGGGAAAAAAAAGCTGCCATCAATGAATATAATACAATTGTACGTTTTACAGTCGTACGATTTGAAATGTAAATAAATTCACTTGTGTCCGTTTGTGACATTTTGCTGCTGAGAATTAAATGCATTACACTACCAATTTCAACAAAATATAGGCGATATTCACATATCTATGATAATGTGATACTTCATTTGGCTTAAAAAAATATTAGAATTTTTATGAGTTATGAGAGAGAGAGAGAGAGAGAGAGAGAGAGAGAGAGAGAGAGAGAGAGAGTGTTAAGCAGGATGTAGTAAGTAAAAGTTGAAATATATTTAAAAAGCGTTCGAGATAAGGCAGCTTAAGAAGTCCAATGTTACATGCTTGCGGTAGGTACAGGCACGATAAAACAAACCATTTTTAAACAAGTTGAGGTTTTATTTACATTCAGGCCGTAAAATAATAAGGGTCACAATATTGGTATAACCTCTTCTCAGTGGTAGTCAGATTCATTAAAAAGCAAACTCATTGCTGATTTTATTCATTTATAAATTAATTTTTTTTGATTCTGAAAGAATATGTGAGTTTTAAAAATGTAATGTACATGTACATTCATTGTAAAAGTTTTGACTGTATTCGGACAGTTGAAGATCGAATAGCGAACACTAGACTTAGTAGATTAATTGTCTAATACAAATCGAATTGGCTTTAAAATTTGCATATTCAAGCACACTTAAATAGTTTATTCATAAATTATATATAATTATATTAATAAAAACGTCTGTATGCTGTGTTATGTATTTGCTGTCTGATTAGGACTGTTCTTCCCCAAAAAGAAGCGCTCGGCGATCGCGTAAAAAACGTTCTGTAAAGTACAACACCTGATTGGAGTACATGCGTATTAATATATACAATTTTTTTAAAATGTGTACGTTTAACTAAGCGAAATTGTAGATGTCATGGAGTCAATAGGCAAACCAAATTCGCCAATCAGGCAATATCAGTTATCTAATGCCTATGACTGATAATTTTACAAGGTAAATTAATACATGTAAATATGAGTTTTAAAGCACTCCCTGCTCCCGTGTTAAAAGCGCCCGTTACCTGCATTCTTTTATTAACGATTTTGTGCACACATTTATTCGGAAATGGCTCAAATTTGTTACACGGGCCCGATAAGAAGATGAAAGGATGACCCCTAAAATTTCTTTCCCAAATATTTCAAGAACGGTCTCAAATTTCAAACACTGGTTGAATAACTTATAACTTAATTTGTACAAATTTTATGTGCATGAATGACAATATTCCTGTAACTTAACAAAAAATGACACTTTTTGAAATGTAAAAGTTTCTGAATTCATCATTAAAATTAATAATGTTAGACGGCCCATGCAGCAAGTTTTTCTAGTCGAGTCTTTCGTTCATCAGCGCATCGATTGTGAACATTTCAGCGGGGTTTGGGGTTGCAATAAGAGGGTGAAACGACCACGAATTTTGACAGATTTGGCTACAAAGAGTTTAAAAGAGATGGATACAAAACACAGGTGCGATTATATCTTTAAGAGATAAAAATGATTAATCTGTTTGCCATAAATACCAATTTTTATCATAAGAATATTTTAACATTTGGATCCGCCGAATATTTCCATTTCCCTTCATTGTTTGGTGCCTGATTTGAAATAACGTTTCGAGGTATAATAAGTTGAGAAATTTCTTCAAGCTGCATGTTCCGATTTGTCGGCCATTACAGTATCAAATAATTTTCCTTGCAAACCTAATGAATAATCTTACAAATTTATAGACGTATTTAAACGGAAATGCTCTCCTTTCAACGTTAGAAATATTCAAAGTAAATAAAAATAAATTTGGGGCATACAAAAACCCCCCAAAATACATCATTGGAATGTTTAAAAAAGGAAACCGTTGGGTTTCATCCTCCGAATGATTGAGTTTATTCATCCTGCATGTTTTGCAATGATTATAAACAACGTAAACATCAAAACTATTAATGAACAAATGTACACTGCTTTATTTTTGTTTAAATAGTCATGCTGTATATTTTATATGTTATAATAGATTATATAAAAAAAAACAGATGTCAAAGTCGTAATACAATCATACTAGCTTCGACGTAAGGGGCCAGTTTAAACACGCGGCGAAATAACGCAAAACCCTTTTATGTCGATTATTTTGCGAATACACAACAAAACTTGTCTAATCCGGCGGAGGGTGGTTCTGAAAAAAAAATGGCCGGATTAGGCAACATCCGGTTTAGAGGATATTGTTGCAAATTAAATTTAGTATTTAATGCAGTAGGTCCTGATCGTGTATTCTTGCAAAATGTTCAATTGTTCTGAATTATATTAGATTTCATCGATCTTATTTACTGTACAAATGTTCATTTTAAATATTTTTTTTCAAACAATAAATTCATAACGGAATACATACGATGGAAATCCTTGAATTAAATCGTCGTTATTGATAATCTTTCAAACATCCGATTTACCTGAAAAGTGCATGCTTAACCGTAAATTGTTAAACAAAACATTAACAAGTCAACAGGTGGCTGAAATACCTGATGGCGAGAACTGTTTTGATGCAGGGAAACAATAGATAAATATTAATATAAATGAGAATTTTATATAAAAAAAAAATTGAGCATTTTGACAGAATAATATGCATCTCTGTACGTGTAGCCATGCAACGGGGATAACAAACGATATCGGCAGTCTTACTCCCGCAGTATCCTGAATCACGGCCTGAAAAAAATTGGGTGAACTATAATCTAATTATCCAATTGCAATTCATAACAAGACTTTACGGTATTAACTGAAAAAAGTTGCTTCTTTGGACCTATTTTAACAGTTGTTTAAATCAATAGCAACGACAGAAAAATTGGTCAATAATTGAGCATTAATATCTCGCAGAAAGCCGATCGATCGATAAGTGGACGGACTACGGGAGATAACTCTCACTAATAATATGCAGTAGGCTTTTTCATTGCGCCGGTTAAAGCTATACACGCTATAATTTGCGTCAATTTTGAATAAAGGGGAAAATGTATGTGTTTGATTACTAATAAAAGTTACCTTTATGCTGTTAATTATAATGCTCAATTCGATCACGTAACAAATATATCAAATATTAAACAATAAAAAATATTTATTTTCCTGCCAGGAGAGTAATGCCTCCTCGTGAATATCAATCTATCACGTGATATCGACAGCTAAATTTAGTCTATCATACCACAACTGGTGAAGGGTCAACATCTTCATAATTGTGATAGTTTCACAAAGGAAAGGATATTTTCAGTAAAGCATACATTTTTCCGATATACGAGTACAAACAAAAGAAAAAAATACAAGCCTGTGAGTAGATATGAATACTTCCTTTTAAAAAATGACGTAGACCTGTGTGTTTTCCCCTATGTGCTATTTATAGATTCTATAAGTGTTAATGCAGAAGTAAGGGTATCGTGAACGACAAATGTATTTTACTCATTATACATGTATGTATTTCAAATTAACAACTGTTAAGCATATTAAAAATCAAGTTGGATATTTAATTAGGCAAACAATAACGAACATCTAGTTCTCCGCAGACATGCGCAATGAGGTCGGTTTCGCTCTTCCTTCATCAATATTCATGAAAAGGTATATTTTCCTGGCAGGAAAATAAACAATTAAAAATCTATATCTTTGTAACGAGATGGAATTCACCATTGTAATTAACAGATTAAGGATAACTTTTATAAGTAGACAAACACATGCGTTTTCACTGTCATTCAAAATTGACGTAAATTATAGCGTGTATAGCTTTAACAGAATAGATAGGATCCGGATTGCACAAATTTTTTTAAACAAAAATGATGGGAAAATGTCAAGGGGCTGAATAATGTCGCCGGATTGGGCAGCATGCCGTAATAAACAACATCCGGATTCAACGAGTTTCAACATGTACATAATTTTTTCATTGAAATATGGCTTAATTGACAGGGAAAACTACATGTACTGCAACGTATATTATTGCACACATACTTAGCATAACCATCGTTTAAAAGCGTACAATTATTTTATTGAAAATCGGACCAAGCAGCTTTAACATTAAGATTTACATGTGTAAGACACTTTATTTGTCATGTGCATGATCATGTGCATTAATTATTTTCAATACCTGCTTATTCTCCACAATGATCTCCAATTCCATTCACAACTGTTGTCATTCAAAATCACATGAATTAAACAAAATTTAAAATTTTGTGTCGATCTCAACTGTTATGTATCCAAGAAATCTATTGATTTTAACATGTGTTACGTAATTAGGTAATAACGTTTTTAGGGGTCAAACTTCATTTACAAATTACCATTTTTCCTTCGTAAACATTTACAGGATCGAAAACAGATTTCCTACGGATATTTATAATGGGGAATGTTTACATCTTTCCTCAATTCGGAAGTCTTTCGGAATATCTAGCACAATTTTTTAAAGTTATCATCCGGGCTTTATAATGGCTGATGCAATGCAAAATCCCCGTAGACGTTCTTTTTTTAGCCGTGTATTAAAACCTGACAAGCTAGAGGGGGCGTTTCAAAAGGGAAATCTTGGGATTTTTTCATACTATCGAATGAACATCGTCTGAATCAAGAGATATTTACAAATATCAAATAATTTAAGAGAATGTGGCAAAAATATCTTGGGACAGACTTTAGGTATAATACGTTTATATATCCTTACAATATAATGATTTTCTCATGCGTTACCTAACTAGGGATATTAGGGGCCAGAGGTTAAAAAGTTAAATCTTGTCTATTTCAATTGAAAGAAATGCAAGTATTTAAAAAAAGCAACGTAAGAGAACTTATAAAAAGCATTACAGGTAAGCATTAGTACTTCACTCCTATTTCCATATCATGTTTTGTTGTCGAAAATTAAAGTCGATGACGTGATTTACCTTTTAAAAATCGGACGGAAGACCTCCTCGTTGCTCGCAACGAGATCGTGTCTAGTTATTATTCTTCTTGTTTTTCCTTCTGACTTCTTTTTTGCTTTATATCTCAAAAACTATTTAACCGATTTGCAAGAACTTTTCAGGAATTATGTTAAATTCTTGTCCCTTGAAGCTTGTAAAGTTTCAGTCATTAAATCACTTCCGTTTTCTAGTTACGTCAATTTAAAATTTTCAAAAAGTGATTTTGTCCATGACTTTTCTCGTAAACGGTTGTTTATATAGACTTGAAATTTTCTGTGATTGTAAATCTGCGGATTTACTTATGGCATTTGACCAAAAAAATGTATTTTGTCACTTCCGGTCGAAACCGGAAGTGAAACAAATTTTTCGAAAAAATGAATTTTCTGATCGAATCAAAAATGAAAATGTGTTTTGTAGAGCTATTTTAGCTGAATCTAACACTGAAAGCTGTTTTCAAATCGGATGATGCATAACAGAGATATCGGGGTTTAAAAATTGATTTTTCCGGAAATTTTGATTCCGCGTCCTTGGTTTAAAAAATAGCGTAATGTTCAAAGTAAAATTAACTCGTACCAAAAATAATTGTTAAGTCGTACTTGAACACATTCGGATTTTTTTTGTTAAGTCGTTCTTGAAATCAGAAAGGTTTTTGTTAATTCGTACTGTAAATCATTCGGATTTTGTTAAGTCGTACCAGAAATAATTCGAATTTTTTTCATCTTTTTATTTTAGTTACTCTTATTATTGGTTTAAGAGCTCTGCTTCTTACAGGAACTTCCAGCTTTACTTTCGACATTAACGGAAGACCCACTCGTTGCTTTGCAACGAGCTTTGCTCTAGTTATTATTATTATTCTTTTTCTTTATTTTTCTGACTTTTTTAAAGCTTAATATCTCAAAAAGTTTTCAACGGATTAACATGAAACTTTCAGGGATTATGTACCAATATCATCCCTAAAAGATGTTAAATTTTCAACTACAACGTCACTTCCGTTTCAACGTTACGTCAATTTTTATATTTTAAAAACGTGATTTTGTCCAGGGCGTTTTTCAAAAATGCTTCAAGATAGAGACTTGGAATTTTTTGTGTTGAAGCATTGATCGTTTTTATTTGGACATAAGGCTGGAATTTAGTTTCCGTCACTTCCGGTCTAAACCGGAAGTGTTTTAAAATTTTCGAATTTTCGAATTTTTCGTTTTAATTTTAAATGTTTACGAGGTTTGTAGAGTTGTTCATGCTGAATACGAAACTGAAATCTGTTTGAAAATCAGACGATGCATTATAGAGATATCGGGGTTTAAAAATTGATTTTTCCGGAAATTTTGTTTCCGCGACCTTGGTTTAAAAAATAGCGTAATGTTAATAGTAAAATTAACTCGTACCAAAAATAATTGTTAAGTCTTACTTAGACACATTCGGATTTTTTTTTTGGTTAAGTTGTTCTTAAAATCAAGAAGGTTTTTGTTAAGTCGTACTTAAAATCATTCGGATTTTGTTAAGTCGTACCAGGAATAATTCGATTTTTTCATCTTTTTATTTTACTTTCTCTTGTTACTGGTTTAAGAGCTCTGCTTCTTACAGGAACTTCCAGCTTTACTTCCGACATTAACGGGAGACCCACTCGTTGCTTTGCAACGAGCTTTGCTCTAGTTATTATTATTCTTTTTCTTTATTTTTCTGACTTTTTTAAAGCTTAATATCTCAAAAAGTTTTCAACGGATTAACATGAAACTTTCAGGGATTATGTAACATCATCGTCCCTAAAAGATGTTAAATTTTCAACTACAACGTCACTTCCGTTTCAACGTTACGTCAATTTTTAAATTTTAAAAAAGTGATTTTGTCCAGGGCGTTTTTCAAAAACGCTTCAAGATAGAGACTTGGAATTTTCTGTGTTGAAGCATTGATCGTTTTTATTTGGACATAAGGCTGGAATTTAGTTTCCGTCACTTCCGGTCTAAACCGGAAGTGTTTTAAAATTTTCGAATTTTCGAATTTTTCGTTTTAATTTTAAATGTTTACGAGGTTTGTAGAGTTGGTCATGCTGAATACGAAACTGAAATCCGTTTGAAAATCAGACGATGCATTACAGAGATATCGGGGTTTAAAAATTGATTTTTCCGGAAATTTTGTTTCCGCGTCCTTGGTTTAAAAAATAGCGTAATGTTAATAGTAAAATTAACTCGTACCAAAAATAATTGTTAAGTCTTACTTAGACACATTAGGATTTTTTTTGTTAAGTTGTTCTTAAAATCAAGAAGGTTTTTGTTAAGTTGTACTTAAAATCATTCGGATTTTGTTAAGTCGTACCAGGAATTATTCGTTTTTTCATCTTTTTATTTTACTTTCTCTTGTTACTGGTTTAAGAGCTCTGCTTCTTACAGGAACTTTCAGCTTTACTTCCGACATTAACGGAAGACCCACTCGTTGCTTTGCAACGAGCTTTGCTCTAGTTATTAGGGTTTTCCGTTTTTCAACGGAAAACCCTTCTGTTATTCTACTGTTTCTTATTATTATTTTTTTTTTTCCCGCAAATTTTGTGCACGAGATTTCTCGAACATTTTTAGTCTGATTGCTATGAAACTTTCAGGGTATGTAGATGATATTAATATCTCTAGACGTTTTTTTCAAATTTTTAAAATTCACTTCCGGTTATGAGTTATTGCCCTTTAATTGAAAATTGGGGGGTCTTTTGTCCAGAGTTGATCTCGGGAACTACAGATGATAGATGCATGAAATTTGGCGAAATTGTCGGTAACATTTTATAATTTTGCTGGCATGAAAATTTTGGTAATTTCTTTGTTAGTTTTTGAGCTATTTGTCGCCAAAGTTTAAGATTTTTTCGGGGCTGAAATTTTGTTGCTTTTTGTATTATAACCTTTAAACTAAAAATATTTTGTTAATACATATAGAACAAAAGTTGTTTAGAATAACGAGAGCTTTCATTTAAAATTAAGAAAAAAGGGCTGGCCCCTATAATTAGGGGTCAGCAGCTCATACACGTATTTTTCTGATAGCAAAAATCGTTATCATTTTATGAAAAAAAATTAATTTAGTTATTGTTAATATATTAAATAATGTCATTTGGTATCAAATTAAACAAGATCTGTCCTATATTTGTTTTCAAATTTCATAAAACAAATATGTGAGAATCGTACATGAACGAGTTAATATGTCTACATAGACACACAAGCGAACAAATGCCACATTAAGGCCCAGGCATTTACTGCATTACGTTGTGTTGCGTCTTAGATAAATTGTTGTGATTCAATTTCATTTTTTTCATCTATATCATTTATGAATTCAATGAACACACATTATTTAAACGTTCTATTTGTCGGGGCGCCCCTGTTTGTGACCCCCGCGCGCGCGCGCCGAATGTAAACAGTAACGAACGGCATTGTAGAAAAGAGAGAGCCGTAATGCAGAAGAAAAGTTGTGTATTCTTTCGGTGTACACATGCATTTTCAATTTGCTGTGAAACATATGAACATGCACAGGGAACAATACTACATATTTGTTTAAGGAGGATATTTTTCTCGTGTGAATCGTTTACGAGGAAATTCTGACAGCCACACTTCTGTCGACGATCAGCCGTTGATAAGCTACGAGTAATAAAGGAGAAAAGATGGACATTAAAGTGTGTGATTTATGTGGATGTTACTGAAGAAGGTGAGGCTTTTACTACTTTTAAAGTTTCTTGTTAACTGGTTAAAATTTAGTATATAGTATAGATGTACATGTAAGTACGTGCACATGTGATAGTGGGTTGTCCCAAAGAAACAAACAAATCCACTTTAAGGGTTCTTCATTTATTCGGATAAATGGATAGGATTAAAGGATTTAAACCCTGTAATATAATTCATAGATATCAGCATAAAAGGATCAATGATGATGATGTTGAAGATGAAATATGAATAATATGCATGAATGTAATTATCATAAAATGCACCCTATTACACTCTCCCCCCTGCTTGAAAATGATGTCCCATCATTTTGCTGGTTTAAAAGAGTATAAAAGTCTATTTCACAATAACTTTTAAAAGTCCATCCAATAGTTTATCACGATGGTTCTTTCAAAGCTGGTTCTTTAGTTACTTTCAGAAGGAATTCAGCTTTGTCTCTCCAACTTGTTTCTGCTACGTGTTGATTTACCAGAAATTGGCCTGTGTTCATCCATGTTGGTTTTCTTCTAACTCTTGAAGATCTACGAACTTGAGGTTCTGGTGAATCTTCCAGTTCCTGGGATTCTGCATCCTCATCCTCATCATTAGTATCCAAATATATCCTTCAAGTCAGATCGAAGTCCATCCCAGAATGCATGACGTAACATATTGTCAACTTGAGAATGTCGAACTTCACCATGCATCACAGCTTTATTTATGATCTGTTCAAGTCTACATCCCCAGTCAGAAACACTTTCATTTTCCTCTTGTTGAGCACTATAGAATTGTCCAAGTATTCTTTGACAACTGTCAATAGTATCGTAGATGGAGTTCATTTTCTGAATGATGCTATCTATTGTTGCTCCTGGTCCGAGTCTCATGAGGATGTTGGCTGCTTCTCCTTTCACTGATCTCCGGATGGCTTGTAGAATCTGATCATGTCTGTATACTTTCTCGTTGAGTAAACATTGGATTTCGTAGCGCCATAGTTCGTAACTTGTTTCTCCTCTCGGCGATCCAGAAAATGTTGAAATCCTAGGAAAGTTCATATATTGTTTGGTTGTCTCATCTGTTTGTTCAGTTTTTATTTTCGCTGTTGCTCCAAGTTGCGACTTCTCCTCCAGCCATTTCTTGAGATCGTCTGGTGTATCGCATTTTGGTTTTAATTTCAAAGCTTCAAATGCTTCAATGATTTTCTTTCCTTCCTCCTCAGAAATTTTGTCTCCCATGCTGAATTTTCAGTTGGTACACAATTCACAATATTTAAATGCAAATCACAAATATCTGCTTTTTCACTAAATTTCACAGTTATATCACTTGAATTTCAGTGTCTCCTTGAAAATCACAGCATAGTGTTCACAGTTCACTCAAATGAATGATTCAAGTAAATGTTAATAGTCATATAGTATTCATTTGAAGATTATCTGCCCTTGATGCATGTGCTTTACATGCATAACATGAGTGGATGAAAGGGAGAATGAATGGGTGAGTGTGTAAATGAAAAATGTTGACCTAATGATCAAAATGTTTGAAAAAATAATTAATCAGGTTTAAACCAAAGAAAAAAAATGATGTAGGACTCAAATGCAAAATGTATATCTAAATTCAAAATGCAATTGTCAAAAATGAATGCAGTCAGAGGCAGAAAAAAAATTTTAAATGTCAAAAATAAATTGTCAATGGAAAAAAAATGGAAAAATTTATCAAATTAATGAAAAATGTCTTACTTTTAGATTGCTACATTAAGGCTAATTCAAAAAATTTAATCACAAATTGATTTCAAAAAAATTTTCAAAAATGAATAATGAATTGCTCTGTATAAAGGGCAATAACTCTACATAACAAAATAAATTGCAAGTATTTATAGCAATGAAAAATGAATGATGATTTTAAAACTGATGATGATTGGCAGAATTCAAATATTGAAAATAAATACTATCTACATAGAAACATGAAATACCAAAAGTCTATATTTGATAATAATCAAATAGATCTAGTCTAAGAGATCAATCAATGCTCAATGCAATGTCAATAATTAAATGAAAAGTTACTACAGACACCCAGACAGACAGTTAAACAGTCATCAAAGCAAGAATCACTTTCTTATTGTTCTAGTCACTCACATGATCAAAAAGGCTGCACTGTCTGCTGTCTGTTATCTCAAGGTGTTGAATGGCTCGATCCGGAGTCTGGAATCTGGAACAGGTCAGGATTCAAGAGTCACAAAACATGAGTCCAGTGTTCAATCTGTATAGACCTCGGCTTTCCACCATAAGAATCTGTAGACATCAGTCAGCTTCATGTGTGGTCCCCATCTCCTTGGTATCCGAATGCAACGTGGGCGCCAAATGTGATAGTGGGTTGTCCCAAAGAAACAAACAAATCCACTTTAAGGGTTCTTCATTTATTCGGATAAATGGATAGGATTAAAGGATTTAAACCCTGTAATATAATTCATAGATATCAGCATAAAAGGATCAATGATGATGATGTTGAAGATGAAATATGAATAATATGCATGAATGTAATTATCATAAAATGCACCCTATTACACACACTGTTAGATGTTTTTGTTATGGTGTGGGTGTTTGTTTAATAACGTGTAATTTTTACATGTTTCATGGGTGTTTAGACTCGCTCGAGGTTCATGGGGGACTGGAAAGGGTAACTGAATTTATCTATTTAAAAAAATAACAGATTGTGAATTTTCAACTCAAAATTCAAAGCAGGGTCTAATTAGAAACATATCATATATTCTTGTGCAGAGTCATGAATACCCTGTAGACATAACTTCAAGTAAATAAAATTGTATACTTCAGACTTCAGAGTTAAAACATGACTTTAATATCTTTATGATGCCGATCATTGTATCATTAAAGAGGTTTAGCAGACCAACGGGTACCCGGTACATGTACTTGTACATGTAGGTTACAAGTTAGAACTATGCCTACCATTCTACCAGTTCACATAATTTTTCTTGTTTAGCAATAATGATGTGTACTTAAATTGTCCTTGTTAATGTTTTAAATGTAATTTTTTATTCTCTTTTTTTAATCTGACTACTGGCAGTACTGGCGTGCGAGCAGTTCTCGCCGAGGACCATTTCTCGCTGGTGCACTGTTACATCATATTTTCGTATATAATTTTATGTGTTGATAAAATGACGTAACAATGCACTGGTGAGAAATGGTACTCGGCGAGAACTGATCGCACGCCAATATTGATTAATTACAGACAAAAACTGAAGGTTGCGAGTGTTATTTTTAATTGAACAACATTGTTTAAAATAATTCTTTATATATGTGACGATCAGACCGGTTTGAATACCAGTGCCAGATAGCTCAGTTGGTAGAGCACCTGACTAGAGATTCAGGGGGCCCAGGTTCAAATCCCTTCATTATTTCTCCCATCCTGTTACAATATTGGTGTTGTGACCAACCCCTGGAACTAACAGGTTAACTCGATCCTGCCAGGGATGATCTTCGAGGGTGAAGATCATTTAAGGGGGAGGAATGTGACGGTCAGACTGGTTTGAATACCGGTGCCAGATACATGTAGCTCAGTTGGTAGAGCACTTGACTAGAGATTCAGAGGGCCAGGTTCGAATCCCACTTTGTTCTGTCGTTATTTCTCCCATCTTTTACATATACATGTATATCAGATATATGACAGATGATTAAGGTCATCACATGTTTTGCAAGATGCAATAAGTGTTAAAAACCTTTACTTTACAACAGAATACATTTAAGTGAATATTTATGTTTCTTGTTATTATTTGGTGTGGTTTTCTTGACAGTGTCGCATAAACAATTTACCCGCTCCTAAAACACAAACTTTCTTTTTGTGGATTCAGCTTACCGCTGATTGGCTGCTGTTGCAGCAGACAAATAAGATATGCACGCACAAAACACAATGAACTTATCAGAGAATGAGTTGAGTTTATTTAAACTGTTGGAATTTGGGTATTTTTTTTTAAAATGTATACTTGTGACAAAACATATATGTGGTACATACAGCTGTAGCTTTATGAAGAAAATTTTGGTTAGACCATATATACCTATCATGCAAGTAAATGATATTTACAAAAAACTTGCAATTTATGGTGCACGAAATATACGCTAGTTTTATAAAGATTGACATACATGTAATGTACCACATTCTTTGAAAAATAATCTATTAAAAATTCTTCATTAAGTTTACTCATACATGTTTTATGCTTATTACACGTAGTATTATTTTTAAAACATGTAATTTATAAGAAAATAAACAAAAACCCTCGCTAAATTTATTTGCAAACAAAAAATACACAGTAGAATTGATAAAAAATGGTATACCAGAAGCTAATACCAGTACATGTACTTTGACGCTGTTCGGTGGGTAATATTCGTTTGTAATTTACGAATTGAAATATTGACTGTTGCACTACAAGTACAGTAATAAACTCTCTCTCTCTCAAACTCTCTCTCTTTCTCAATTTTTATACCTATGAAAATTTTTTAATATTATATTATGACTTGATATGCAAATTTTTGATCTTGTACTGCCTAAATGTTATGTCATGTATTGGGATATGTCATACTTATTACACTGCATGGTCAGTGTATTTTTTACAGAAATACTATGCATATGTTAATGTAAACACAGCTATTACTAGTACATGTATGTAAACACAGCTAATTATTTTTTTTATTTATTTCAGCTCAAAACAGACTCTTGTTACCACATGGCTTTTACCGGTACCTGTTGATTCTTGTGGGTCAGCTCCTGAGATTAACCTGTCACCTCTATCCACATGCATATTCCTTGTGTTCTACAGACTATTTACTGGTAATTCAAATTAAATCCGATAATGCATGAACAATAATGGAACTTGAAGAAAGCATCATGCCATGTTGTGGTTTGTTTGATAAGAAATTATGAAAACAAAATTAAGGCTGTTTAAAGAAATTCATAATTGCTGTGAAAATTTGTTTTTCAATAAAAGTATACAATTATGTTTCCTTTATTTTTTATTTCATAAAGATATTTAGATGTGTTTACATAATTGAAACCCCCCCCCCCCCTCTATTTAATTGTCTGCATTAAGATTACATGTAGGATATGTAAATGTACATTTGACTTTGAAATAACATCTGCTATGATAATTACTTTTGAAATGAACAAGAAACAACCTATTTCTACCTTTTTAAGGTATATATGCATAAAAAAGAAGAAAAACATGTCAAATTTGAACATTTTTCATTGAAATCAACTCTGTCTCCAGCTACCTGGGTGTGTTTGAATTTAATTCTAATTTAAGGCAGATGTCTAACTTGTAGGTTGTAACTTACTGTTTTAGCATGGTTAGAAGAAGACTAGAAATCAGAATAGATTAGATATTCACTAAATATGATTGTTAGCTTACTTTTTTCAGGAAAACAAGAAATCACAAGCAGGACAGCTGTCTATTTGTTAATTAAAATGGTACAAATCATACAATAAAGAAATAAAGATCACATTTTAGAATCATTGATGATTGTTTTCAAATATGTGTGAGAAATGACTCAAGGAAATTGCCACATGTTTCATAAAATTAGGTAAAACATTTCAAACCATGACTTTTTATGAAAATCAAAAGATTGGGGGGTGGGGGGTATACATGTAAGGGTATTTCTAAGTGATGTGAAGCTTTTATCATGATATCATGTAGGCATATGTTGTATTGAATAAGGTTTCTTTTTAAAGGTGGTTGAACAAAAGTTGACCTCTAAAAGGTCAGATAAAGATGTTTTACTATGGAGAACCCTGTAAATCTGTGTTTACTAAAGGAAATTGGAAATGGTGGGTTCACTTAAATGGCCATATTTTTATTAAACCTCAATGGAATTGGCAATATGTGGTATTCTTTTTCTCAGAATTGCATTAGCTTTCTTATTCTAAGACAAACCGTCTTTTCATAAAAATGTTAGTGTACTAAGTTAAAGATACAAGGAACAGTTTCGGATAAAGTACCGTCAATATTTTTGTAAAATTGAGAGTGACTGTACTTGAAGGTTTATCATTGTTGCGTAGATTCATGAAATGAATTTTAATGATTATCAATAGTTAGAGGGATGTCTCTTGTTGGAATTGGTAAGCAATATTAAGGCCCCTAATTTTAAGTACATGAGAAGCAGAAATAAATTGTGAAACTTGCGGCTATGACAGATATGTTGACTTTACAGTGAAATTGAAGGTTACAAACGGGAGGTTATATAACATGAAATGTAGGTGGATGGGATATTATATGCCTATTTAGTATTTACTGGGTATGAGGACAATAGCAAGTTTATTGTCCCCCAAGACAGCAAATATTTAATGAGGCAAAGCCAAGGGAAATAGTTGCTGTAGAGTGGGACAATAAACTTGCTATTGTCCGAATAGTCAGTTAATTGGTATTTCATTATACAGAAGAAAACTTTATTTGTCAGCGATGCAGAATTTCTTGATGATAAACAAATTAGAGTTAAATCAAACTTTGTATTTAATGCGGCGATCTTATTAGGTCAGAGGTGTTCCGAGTTTAAGGTGATATGGGACACTTCCATGTTGTGACGTATTGTTTATCGAAATAAACAATAAAATAAAGTGTAATTATATAAGTACATGTAGTTTCTTCTCAAAAATGGTCACCTAACTCCTTAGCACAGTGGGTTAGAGGGTTTACTAGGAACCTGTAAGTCATGAGTTCAAATCCCGTTGGGGTTTTTACAATTTTTACCTTTTCAAATATTTTTAAAAGCTATATTTTGGTTAAATATTGTAAAATTTGAAAATTCTAAACCGGTGAAAATTTTTCAATTATATAGTACTTTAATCCACATTAATATCGACAGATGTCCCATACCACCTTAAAAAGGAGGGAAATCAAATTCTGCTAATGAATGGTTTTGATGACTCTTCACCATGGGCAGATCGCATGGATACTATTTTAGATAAAAAGGCATGTTTATGCGGGCGCCTTCTAGTGATCAATTTGTCGGTCTGTCCATCCGAGATGGCTTGACAGGAACATAGCTTCTCTCCCCTTGGCCCAATCTGGCTCATACCTCATCCACAGGGTTCCTTTGGTTGAAGGATGTGCAGTGACCTTGAACCATGTTTTTAGGTATAAGGTTAAGGTCATAGCAGAATTATATATATAAAATCCTTGTCTGGGGCATATCTTTTTTCTCTTTGGTCCAATCTGGCTAATACTCACAGAGTGTCTCTATGGTTAAACGATGTGCAGTGACCTTGCATGAAATTTCTAGGTAACGGGTAAATATCATATCGGATCATGCAAAAATCCTTTTTTGAGAGCATATATAATTTCTACTAACCCCTATTTGGCTCAGACTTCACATAAGCAGAGCTTTTGAGTAAAGGGTGAAAGGGTGTGTAGTGACCTTGAACCTATTTTCAGTGAAAAGAAACTGTGAAGGTCATATCAGAATTATATTTTTAAAAATCCTTGTCCGGAGTATATCTTCTCTCCCTTTGCTCCATTCAGCCTCATACTTTACCCACATGATGCCTTTGTTCAAAATGTATGCAATGACCTCGAATGATATTTGTAGATGAAGAGTCAAGGTCATATCAGATCACACAAAAATCCATATTTTAAGAGCATAGATATACTCTCCTTTTAGCCCCTATTTGGCTAATATTTTACCTTTACAGAGTTTATTGGTAAATGGCGTGCGGTGACCTTGAACCAAGTCTGTCAATGTGAAGGTCATAGCAGATCTTTTTAAAATTAGTTTTAAATAGTAGATTATTTTCCAAATATGCTTAATCTTGGTCAGATTGAACAAAAATGCATGTATGTTAGGGGGAATGAAATTGAATTAAGAGTTCTATGCCAGCTGGAAAAATTTCAAGTTATAGGTCAAGGTCAAAGCAGAATTCTCTGAAATAACATAAGCGGGGCCCTTTGAAATGTTCACCATTTCAATGTTGTCTGGTTCATAGTAATTTTACATAGAAAATATTCACAGAAGTACAGTAAAGTAAACTTAACATCGATAAGTTTCTGACAATTAATGACGCAATGAGCACACAGTACGAAAGGTCAACCTTTTGAAAAGCAGTGAAGAGGAAAAGTTGCTCAGAATTATGTTTTAAACAAAATTGATTTTTTACATAAATTTTAATTTTGCATTCTGGGTTAAGAAAAAAGATCTTAGTTCCAGGTAAAGTAAACTTGTACCTAAAATGAAGTCAAATTTGTTAAGTCGTACTTAAACACATTGGTATTTTTTGTTAAGTCGTTCTTGAAATGGTTAAGGGTTTTTGGTTAAGTCGTACTTACAAACATTCGGATCATGTTAAGTTGTACCAAGAATCATTCGATTTTTTTTTATCTTTTTGTACTTAGGTTTCTTTGTTACTAGATTAAGAACTCTGCTTCTTAGACGTACTTCTAGCGTTGCTTTCGACATTAGCGGAAAACCCACTCGTTGCTTTGCAACGAGCTTTGCTCTAGTTATTATTATTCTTTTTCTTTATTTTTCTGACTTTTTTAAAGCTTAATATCTCAAAAAGTTTTCAACGGATTTACATGAAACTTTCAGGGATTATGAAGCATTATCGTCCCTAAAAGATGTTACATTTTCAACTACAACGTCACTTCCGTTTTAACGTTACGTCAATTTTTAAATTTTAAAAAAGTGATTTTGTCCAGGGCGTTTTTCAAAAACGCTTGAAGATAGAGACTTGGAATTTTCTGTGTTGAAGCATTGATCGTTTTTATTTGGACATAAGGCTGGAATTTAGTTTCCGTCACTTCCGGTCCAAACCGCAAGTGTTTTAAAATTTTCGATTTTTCGAATTTTTCGTTTTAATTTCAAATGTTTACGAGGTTTGTAGAGTTGGTCATGCTGAATACGAAACTGAAATCCGTTTGAAAATCAGACGATGCATTACAGAGATATCGGGGTTTAAAAATTGATTTTCCCGGAAATTTTGTTTCCGCGTCCTTGGTTTAAAAAATAGCGTAATGTTAATAGTAAAATTTACTCGTACCAAAAATAATTGTTAAGTCGTACTTAAACACATTCGGATTTTTTTGTTAAGTTGTTCTTAAAATCAAGAAGGTTTTTGTTAAGTCGTACTTAAAATCATTCGGATTTTGTTAAGTCGTACCAGGAATAATTCGATTTTTTCATCTGTTTATTTTATTTTCTCTTGTTATTGGTTTAAGAGCTCTGCTTCTTACAGGAACTTCCAGCTTTACTTCCGACTTTAACGGGAGACCCACTCGTTGCTTTGCAACGAGCTTTGCTCTAGTTATTATTATTCTTTTTCTTTTTTTTCTGACTCCTTTTCGGCTTTATAACTCAAAAAGTTTTTTACTGATTTTAATGAAACTTTCAGAGATTATGTGCAACTATAATACCTCAAAGTTTCTGAACTTTCTTTGAAAACGTCATTTCTGTTTTTACGTTACGTCATTTTTAAAATTTTCAAAAAGTGATTTTGTCCGCGGCGTTTCTCAAAAACGCTTTAAGATAGAGGCTTGAAATTTTTAATGGTTATGATTTGGTCGATTTACCTCTGTAATAAGGCTCGAAATGAAAATCTGTCACTTCCGGTCGAAACCGGAAGTGAAACAAATTTTTCGAAAAAATGAAATTTCTGATCAAATCAAAAATGAATATGTGTTTTGTAGAACTTATCAAGTTGAATCTAACACTGAAATCTGTTTTAAAATCGGACGATGCATTACAGAGATATCGGGGTTTAAAAATTGATTTTTCCGGAAATTTTGATTCCGCGTCCTTGGTTTAAAAAATAGCGTAATGTTCAAAGTAAAATTAACTCGTACCAAAAATAATTGTTAAGTCGTACTTGAACACATTCGGATTTTTTGTTAAGTCGTTCTTGAAATCAGGAAGGTTTTTGATAAGTCGTACTTAGAATCATTCATATTGTGTTAAGTCGTACCAGGAATAATTCGATTTTTTTTCATCTTTTTATTTTAGTTACTCTTGTCATTGGTTTAAGAGCTCTGCTTCTTACAGGGACTTCCAGCTTTACTTCGAACATTAAAGGAAGACCCACTCGTTGCTTTGCAACGAGCTTTGCTCTAGTTATTATTCTTTTTTTGTCTTACAAATTTTGTGCAGGCGATTTCTCGGAGATGACTCGTTCGATTTCCTTCAAATTTTCAGGGGTGATGCCTAGTCATATGAATTTTATACTGCAGGGACAATTTTTAAAACTTCACTTCCGGTCGGAAGTTATCGTCGTTTTACACTTTTTAAAAGTCAATTTTGTCGGCGATGTTTCTCAAAAACGAGTAAAGATAGAGAACTGAAATTTTCAGAGATGATAGATCTAGCAATATCCTCGTGTACCTCGGTCAAGAGAATGTCCGCCGTCACTTCCGGTCGTCACCGGAAGCAAATTTAAAAAATGAAAATTTTCAACTTTTTATTTTTATATATTTTTTCCAATTAGATGATAGTGACCCTTTTACTGATTCAGAATATGTAATTTGTTTTAAAATCGATCAAGGCGTTCTCGAGAAATTAAGCGTCAAAGTCCTGAAGCGAGAGTCCGAGTAGCTCAGTCGATAGAGTCGTGGACATGGCCCAGGCGACCCGGGTTCAAGCCTCGAGTGCCGCAAAAAAAAATTTCTCTTTTTTTCGCTTAGATCTTCGATTTTATCTTTGAATTGATAAGTTTAATCTTATCTATTCAAAAATTGGACGAAAGACCCACTCGTTGCTCGCAACGAGATCGAATCTAGTTAGGGTCTTCCGTTTCCAACGGAAGACCCTCTTGTTATTCTATTGTTTCTTTTTAGGGTCTTCCGTTTCCAACGGAAGACCCTCTTGTTATTCTATTGTTTCTTTTTATTATTATTAGGGTCTTCCGTTTTCAACGGAAGACCCTCTTGTTATTCTTCGGTTTCTTTTTATTATTAGGGTCTTCCGTTTTCCAACGGAAGACCCTCTTGTTATTCTTCGGTTTCTTTTTATTAGGGTCTTCCGTTTCTAACGGAAGACCCTCTTGTTATTCTATTGTTTCTTTTTATTATTATTATTATTCTTTTTCTTTTCTTCTGACTCCTTTTTTGCTTCATAACTCAAAAGGTTTTTAACCAATTTTGATGAAATTTTCAAAGATTTTTGCAAGTTGGCGTCCCTCAAAAATGTAAAAGTTTTAAAGAGAACGTCACCTCCGTTTTGACGTGACGTCATTTTTAAAAATTTCAAAAAGTCATTTTGTCCCGGACTTTGCTCAAAAACGCTTTAGGATAGAGGCTTGAAATTTTCAATGGTTATGATTTGGTCGATTTACCTCTGTAATAAGGCTCGAAATGAAAATCTGTCTCTTCCGGTGGAAACCGGAAGTGAAACAAATTTTTCGAAAAAATAAATTTTCTGATCAAATCAAAAATGAATATGTGTTTTGTAGAGCTTATTAAGCTGAATCTAACACTGAAAGCCGTTTTATAATCGGACAATGCATTACAGAGATATCGGGGTTTAAAAATTGATTTTTCCGGAAATTTTGATTCCGCGTCCTTGGTTTAAAAATTAGCATAATGTTTATCGTAAAGTTAACTCGTACCAAAAATAATTGTTTAGTCGTACTTAAACACATTCGGATTTTTTTTGTTAAGTCGTTCTTAAAATCAAAAAGGTTTTTGTTAATTCGTACTTAAAATCATTCGGGTTTTGTTAAGTCGTACCAGGAATAATTCGATTTTTTTCATATTTTTCTTTTTATTACTCTGGTTATTGGTTTAAGAGCTCTGCTTCTAACAGGAACTTCCAGCTTTACTTCTAACATTAACGGAAGACCCACTCGTTGCTTTGCAACGAGCTTTGCTCTAGTTATTATTATTATTCTTTTTCTTTTCTTCTGACTCCTTTTTTGCTTCATAACTCAAAAAAAATTTAACCGATTTTTATGAAATTTTCAGAGATTTTTGCACGTTGGCGTCCCTCAAAGATGTTAAAGTTTAAAAGAGAACGTCACCTCCGTTTTGACGTGACGTCATTTTTAAAAATTTCAAAAAGTCATTTTGTCCCGGACTTTTCTCAAAAACGCTTAAAGATAGAGGCTTGAAATTTTCAATGCTTATGATTTGGTCGATTTACCTCTGTAATAAGGCTCGAAATGAAAATCTGTCACTTCCGGTTGAAACCGGAAGTAAAACAAATTTTTCGAAAAAATGAATTTTTAGATCAAATCAAAAATGAATATGTGTTTTGTAGAGCTTTTTAAGCTGAATCTAACATTGAAAGCCATTTTAAAATCGGATGATGCATTACAGAGATATCGGGGTTTAAAAATTGATTTTTCCGGAAATTTTGATTCCGCGTCCTTGGTTTAAAAAATAGCGTAATGTTCAAAGTTAAATTAACTCGTACCAAAAATAATTACTAAGTCGTACTTGAACACATTCGGATTTTTTTTTGTTAAGTCGTTCTTGAAATCGGAAAGGTTTTTGTTAAGTCGTACTTAAAATCATTCGGATTTTGTTAAGTCGTACCAGGAATAATTCGATTTTTTCATCTATTTGTTTAAGTTACTCTTGTTATTGGTTTAAGAGCTCTGCTTCTTACAGGAACTTCGAGCTTTACTTCCGACATTAACGGAAGACCCACTCGTTGCTTTGCAACGAGCTTTGCTCTAGTTATTATTATTATTCTTTTTCTTTTCTTCTGACTCCTTTTTTGCTTCATAACTCAAAAAGTGTTTAACCGATTTTGATGAAATTTTCAGAGTTTTTTGTAAGTTGGCGTCCCTCAAAAATATTAAAGTTTTAAAGAGAACGTCACTCCCGTTTTGACGTGACGTCATTTTTAAAAATTTAAAAAAGTCATTTTGTCCCGGACTTTTCTCAAAAACGCTTTAAGATAGAGGCTTGAAATTTTGAATGGTTATGATTTGATCGATTTACCTCTGTAATAAGGCTGGAAATGAAAATCTATCACTTCCGGTCGAAACCGGAAGTAAAACAAAATTTTCGAAAAAATGAATTTTCTGATCAAATCAAAAATGAATATGCATTTTGTAGAGCTTATTAAACTGAATCCAACACTGAAAACCGTTTTAAAATCGGACGATGCATTGCAGAGATATCGGGGTTTAAAAATTGATTTTTCCGGAAATTTTGATTCTGCGTCCTTGGTTTAAAAAATAGCGTAATGTTCAAAGTAATATTAACTCGTACCAAAAATAATTGTTAAGTCGTACTTGGACACATTCGGATTTTTTTGTTAAGTCGTTCTTGAAATCAGAAAGGTTTTTGTTAAGTCGTACTTAAAATCATTCGGATTTTGTTAAGTCGTACCAGGAATAATTCGATTTTTCATCTTTTTATTTTAGTTACTCTTGTTATTGGTTTAAGAGCTCTGCTTCTTACAGGAACTTCCAGCTTTACTTCCGACATTAACGGAAGACCCACTCGTTGCTTTGCAACGAGCTTTGCTCTAGTTTTTTTTCTTTTTCTTTATTTTTCTGACTTTTTCAAAGCTTAATATCTCAAAAAGTTTTCAACGTATTTACATGAAACTTTCAGGGATGATGTAGCATTAATGTGCCCCAAAGATTTTAAATTTACAACTACAACGTCACGTTCCTTTTTACGTTACGTCAATTTGTAAATTTTAAAAAAGTGATTTTGTCCAGGGCGTATTTCAAAAACGCTTTAAGATACAGACTTGGAATTTTCTGTGTTGAAGCATTGATCGTTTTTATTTGGACATAAGGCTGGATTTAAGTTTCCGTCACTTCCGGTCCAAACTGGAAGTGTTTTAAAATTTTCGATTTTTCGAATTTTGCGTTTTAATTTCAAATGTTTTCGAAGTTTGTAGAGTTGGTCATGCTGAATACGAAACTGAAATCCGTTTGAAAATCGGACGATGCATTACAGAGATATCGGAGTTTAAAAATTGATTTTTCCGGAAACTTTGATTCCGCGTCCTTGGTTTAAGAAATAGCGTAATGTTCAAAGTCAAGTTAACTCGTACGAGAAATAATTGGTAAGTCGTACTTGAACACATTCGGATTTTTTTGTTAAGTCGTTCTTAAAATCGAAAAGGTTTTTGTTAAGTCGTACCTAAAATCATTCGTATTTTGTTAAGTCGTACCAGGAATATTCGATTTTTTCATCTTTTTATTTTAGTTACTCTTGTTAATGGTTTAAGAGCTCTGCTTCTTACAGGAACTTCCAGCTTTACTTCCGACATTAACGGAAGACCCACTCGTTGCTATGCAACGAGCTTTGCTCTAGTTCTTTTTAAAAAAAATTCTGACTCCTTTTCGGCTTTATAACTCAAAAAGTTTACAACCGATTTTAATGAAATTTTGAGAGGTTGTGTGCAACTATAATACCTAAAAGTTTATGAAGTTTCTTTGTAAACGTCACTTCCGTTCTTACGTTACGTCATTTTTAAGATTTTCAAAGAGTCATTTTGTCCGCGGCGTTTCTGAAAAACGCTTTAAGCTAGAGTCTTGAAATTTTCAATGGTTATGATTTAATCGATTTACCTCTGTAATAAGGCTCGAAATGAAAATCTGTCACTTCCAGTCGAAACCGGAAGGGAATCAAATTTTTCGAAAAAATGAATTTTCTGATCCAATCAAAAACGAAATTGTGTTTTATAGAGCTTTTTTAGCTGAATCTAACACTGAAAGCCGTTTTAAAATCGGACGATGCATTACAGAGATATACGAGTTCAAAAAATGATTTTTCCGGAAATTTTGATTCCGCGTTTTTGGTTAAGAAAGTAGTATCAAGTTCTTGGTTAAATTAACTTGTACCTTAAAATTAAATGTTAAGTCGTACTGTAACACATTCGGATATTTTTTGTTAAGTCGTTCTTGAAATCGGAAAGGTTTTTGTCTAGTCGTACGTAAAATCATTCGGATTTTGTTAAGTCGTTCCAGGAATAATTCGATTTTTTCATCTTTTTATTTAAGGTACTCTTGTTATTGGTTTAAGAGCTCTGCTTCTTACAGGAACTTCCAGCTTTACTTTCGACATTAACGGAAGACCCACTCGTTGCTATGCAACGAGCTTTGCTCTAGTTATTAGGGTCTTCCGTTTCCAACGGAAGACCCTCTTGTTATTCTATTGTTTCTTTTTAGGGTCTTCCGTTTTCAACGGAAGACCCTCTTGTTATTCTATTGTTTCTTTTTCATTATTATTATTTTTCTTTTTCTTTATTTTTCTGACTTTTTCAAAGCTTAATATCTCAAAAAGTTTTCAACAGATTTACATGAAACTTTCAGGGATTATGAAGCATTATTGTGCCTCAAAGTTTTAAAATTTTCAACTACAACGTCACCTCCGTTTTTACGTTACGTCAATTTTTAAATTTTAAAAAAGTAATTTTGTCCAGGGCGTTTTTCAAAAACGGTTCAAGATAAAGACTTGGAATTTTCTGTGTTGAAGCAATGATCGTTTTTATTTAGACATAAGACTGGAAATTAGTTTCCGTCACTTCCGGTCTAAACCGGAAGTGTTTTTAAAATTTCGAATTTTCGAATTTTTCGTTTTAATTTAAAATGTTTACGAGGTTTGTAGAGTTTGATATCCTGAACACGAATCTGAAATCCGTTTGAAAATCGGACGATGCATTACAGAGATATCGGGGGTTAACAATTGATTTTTCCGGAAATTTTGATTCCGCGTCCTTGGTTTAAAAAATAGCGTGATGTTCAAAGTAAAATTAACTCGTACCAAAAATAATCGCTAAGTCGTACTTGAACACATTCGTATTTTTTTGTTAAGTCGTTCTTGAAATCAGAAAGGTTTTTGTTAAGTCGTACGTAAAATCATTCGTATTTTGTTAAGTCGTACCAGGAATAATTCGATTTTTTTCATCTTTTTATTTTAGTTACTCTTGTTATTGGTTTAAGGGCTCTGCTTCATACAGGAACTTCCAGCTTTACTTCCGATATTAACGGAAGACCCACTCGTTGCTTTGCAACGAGCTTTGCTCTAGTTATTATTATTTTTTTCTTTTTCTTTATTTTTCTGACTTTTTCAAAGCTTAATATCTCAAAAAGTTTTCAACAGATTTACATGAAACTTTCAGGGATTATGTAGCATTATTGTGCCTCAAAGTTTTAAAATTTTTAAGTACAACGTCACTTCCGTTTTTACGTTACGTCAATTTTTAAATTTTAAAAAAGTGATTTTGTCCAGGGCGTTTTTCAAAAACGCTTCAAGATAGATAGAAACTTGGAATTTTCTGTGTTGAAGCATTGATCGTTTTTATTTGGACATAAGGCTGGAATTTAGTTTCCGTCACTTCCGGTCCAAACCGGAAGTGTTTTAAAACTTTCGATTTTTCGAATTTTTCGTTTTAATTTCAAATGCTTATGCGGTTTGTAGAGTTGGTTATGCTGAACACGAAACTGAAATTCGTTTGAAAATCGGACGATGCATTACAGAGATATCGGGGTTTAAAAATTGATTTTTCCGGAAATTTTGATTCCGCGTCCTTGGTTTAAAAAATAGCGTAATGTTCAAAGTAAAGTTAACTCGTACCAAAAATAATTGTAAAGTCGTACTTGAACACATTCGGATTTTTTTTGTTAAGTCGTTCTTAAAATCGAAAAGGTTTTTGTTAATACGTACTCAGATTCTCGGATTTTGGTTAAGTCGTACCAGGAATAATTCGATTTTTTTCATTTTTTTAAATTTTAGTTACTCTTGTTGTTGGTTTAAGAGATCTGCTTCTTACAGGAACTTCCAGCTTTACTTCCGACATTAACGGAAGACCCACTCGTTGCTTTGCAACGAGCTTTGCTCTAGTTATTATTATTATTATTATTCTTTTTCTTTATTTTTCTGACTTTTTTAAAGCTTAATATCTCATAAAGTTTTCAACGGATTTACATGAAACTTTCAGGGATTATGAAACATCATCGTCCCTTCAAGATATTAAATTTTTAACTACAACGTCACTTCCGTTTTTACGTTACGTCAATTTTTAAATTTAAAAAAAGTGATTTTGTCCAGGGCGTTTTTCAAAAACACTTTAAGATAGAGAATTGGAATTTTCTGTGTTGAAGCATTGATCGTTTTTATTTGGACATAAGGCTGGAATTTAGTTTCCGTCACTTCCGGTCCAAACCGGAAGTATTTTAAAATTTTCGAATTTTCGAATTTTTCGTTTCAATTTCAAATGTTTATGAGGTTTGTAGAGTTGGTCATGCTGAATACAAAACTGAAATCCGTTTGAAAATCGGACGATGCATTAAAGAGATATCGGGGTTTAAAAATTGATTTTTCCGGAAATTTTGATTCCGCGTCCTTGGTTTGAAAAATAGCATAATGTTCAAAGTAAAATTAACTCGTACCAAAAATAATTGTTAAGTCGTACCTGAACACATTCGGATTTTTTTTGTTCAGTCGTTCTTAAAATCGGAAAGGTTTTTGTTAAGTCGTACTTAAAATCATTCGTATTTTGTCAAGTCGTACCAGGAATATTCGATTTTTTTCATCTTTTTATTTTAGTTACTCTTGTTATTGTTTTAAGAGCTCTGCTTCTTACAGGAACTTCAAGCTTTACTTTCGACATTAACGGAAGACCCACTCGTTGCTTTGCAAGGAGCTTTGCTCTAGTTATTATTATTCTTTTTTTTCCTTACACATTTTGTGCAGGCGATTTCTCAGGAATGGCTCAACCGATTTCCTTTAAATTTTTACTGATGATGTCTCGTTATCTGAAGTTTGTACCCCGTGACATTTTTTCAAAATTCACTTCCGGTCGGAAATTATCGTCAATAAACGATTTTTTAAAGTCAATTTTGTCTGCGACGTTTCTCAAAAACGAGTAAAGATATAGGGCTGAAATTTTCAGAGATGATAGATCTACCGTTTTTCTGGTGCACCTCGGTCAAGAGAATGTCCGCCGTCACTTCCGGTCGTCACCAGAAGGAAATTTGAAAAATTGAATTTTTCGACTTTTTTAGTTTTTATTATTTCTTTTTGAAATTTTTACACCTGATAGTGACCCTTTTACTAATTCAGAATATGTAATTTGTTTGAAAATCGATCAAGGCATTCTCGAGAAATTAAGCGTCACAGTTCTGAAGCGAGAGTCCGAGTAGCTCAGTCGATAGAGTCGTGGACATGGCCCAGGCGACCCGGGTTCAAGCCTCGAGTGCCGCAATTTTTTTTTTACTATTTTTCGCTCAGATCTACGTTTTTATCTTTGAATTGATAAGTTTGATCTAATCTATTCAAAAATCGAACGGAAGACCTACTCGTTGCTCGCAACGAGATCGAATCTAGTTTTTTTTTATAATTTTATTTTAGGGTTATTTTCATTTTGGATGCAACTTCACCTTTTTGTGAAGAAGGGGTCATAGTTTTAGTTTTTAGTTTTGCGAGGACGCAAAATTCTGAGGTGGGGGTAATGAAGCAGGCAGCTATTTTTCATTAGTCTTTTTGTACATGTATTACTGTATTGAGTTATTGCCCTTGATTTATTGATTTTTGATGATTTAATTAATGCTTCCAATAATAACCAATTATTATGATGATTATTTTTATACAATAATAAATATTCAACATAAGTAAGTTGTAATGTATAAGTATTTTTTGGATTAGGTTGGATTAATTTGTTTATTTTTAATTTCTAATTTTTAGATACTATGAATTATTCTAGGCCGGCACATATATAGGGACAGTGTCAAATGCGTTACAAAAAACGACTGTTTGGGGTTAAACTTGAACAGGTACGGCTAGATTGAGTGTGCGGACATCCCTGCTCTTTCTAATCTTCGTGTGATTTAACCTACGATACAGAGTGTGCGGTCATCCCTGCTTTGTATCGCGTTAATACAAGTGTGCGGTTATCCCTGCTTGTATTGGTGGTGGTTGCGGCGGAGCACTAGTGTGTGGTCATCCCTGCTGGTGTTCTGGCCTTTCTAGCGCAAGTGTGCGGCACTCCCTGTTTGCGTTAGGTTGCGTTGTTGGCGCAAGTGTGCGGTCATCCCTGCTTGTGTTAACGTTGGTACCTGTTCAGTTGCGTAGGTGTGTGGTCATCCCTGCCTGCGTAACGTTTAGTCCCTATATATGTGCAGGAGCGGTGATTAAAGTCTGCACTTGTAAATATTGGCAGCAATCAGGGCTATCCGATTCTATCTCGGGTACGGGCCCGCGGGGATCACAGGCAGTGACCCCCTTGCACGTTACAGTATTAAAGAGAACTCGTAGCCATGTAATAGGGTACGGGTTCTTTTTAGAAAAACTCAGATAGAAAACTTATAGTTTTTTTTTCGACGTTATCAAGCAATATTAATTCGGCAAGGTTTCATTTCATATATACTCATATAATGCGGCTGGGTACAGTTATCACATAATACGCGAATTTATTTAAATATCTAATAGTTACATGTATATTTAATTCATAGCAATGTTGAATTTCATAAATCACTTTCAATTTTTACTGTTACTAAGTGTTCTTATTACTGCGTAATTTGTCCATACTGCACATAAATTAGATCATTAATAAAATCATATTTGCAAATTAAACGAGGTTAGCTGGTATTACTTTATAAAGATTATTACATATATTTACAGTAGTATTTCAAGTACTAGTAACTCGACAGTTATATTTTTTTTTATAAACAATAATCATATCATTGGTTTTGGAAAATTATATTACATATCAATGCAAATTGATAGAAAAATATTCCTGAAATATTGCATACTGAAAACGAAGCCTAAAGTATTAGTAATGTTAATTAATAAAAAGCAGCACAAATTATCGTGGAAAAGGTGTTAATCAAAAAATTTTGTATAATAAAATTCTGCATTTTTATATAAAACATGGTGTTCATAACTGTAACATATTACATCTAAAACACTCAAAACCTACTGATGTTGTAGAATTATTTCAATTATTAATAAACACCTAAAACACAACTTAATGCATATAAAATCCATTTTTTTCTCGAAATAAATCATCCTGATATGGCTTTTGGAGCACCCGTATCTGATATATAATAATGACATTTAAATGAAACTTATTGTTAATTTAATACTTGTAGAACAAATGCATCTGCATGCAGGATAACTTCAATTTAAATAAGTTCTCCCTACTGCAAAGTTATGATATTTCAAGAGTACGTCATCTCCAGGGTACGACCTCTCCAGCTCCCGCCAGTAGGTGGCGGTATATAGGAAACGCGAAAACGAAAGTGGAAGAGGTTTAGAAATCTGGCGACAAAAAAGCGCTGCAGCTATGCTTAGCGCTTTAAAAATTAGGCCAAAATAAACAAAAGTCGTAATTTAACAGGAAGTTGCCGTTCGATTAGTACAACAAATGAAAAGTTGTCAATGTGATAGCAAAAACCGGGTTTTCATTTATGTGAACTGTATCCATAATCCATGTCAACCTGTATCCAGTGAAATGGAGTACCCTATATGCAACATTTTGCCAAAAAATGACCAAGTTCAAAAGCTGGTATTTTTTTCCATAAATGATCGGAAATCAAAATCCTAGCAATATGAACACCTCTAATACAAGTACAACTGATTTGCATAAGAACAACTTCTTATCTTGAAAGTTATCCGTACAATGAGGGTACAATGAGGGTACCCTATATGCAATATTTTGCCAAAAAATGACTAAGTTCAAAAGCTGGTATTTTTTTCCATAAATTATCAGAAATCAAAATCCTAGCAATATGCATACCTCTGATATATGTACAATTGACCTGCAAAAGAACAACTTCCTATCTTGAGAACTGTAGGAGGATTTATCCGTACAGTGATGGTACCCTATATGCAATATTTTGCCAAAAAATGACTAAGTTCAAAAGCTGGTATTTTTTCATAAATTATCAGAAATCAAAATTCTAGCAATATGCACACCTCTGATCTATGTACAATTGACCTGCAAAAGAACAACTTCCTATCTTGAAAACTGTAGGAGGAGTTATCCGTACAATGAGGGTACCCTTTTGGCAGCCGCCCGCCCGCCCGCCATTTTCACCATTTTAATAACCGGATTTTTCCGTTGGAAAACCCGGTTAAAAATAAATCTTATCATATGATATGCCAAAACAAATAATGTTTAAAATTTCAAGCATCTCCGATGAATAGTTACTAAGATATCGTTGATAAAAATTTAGGCCGATGGTCAACGATATTAACAGTTTATTATTTTTCTGATTAATCATCATTGCACTCAAGACAGCAAATTACCGGTATATATTTTTAAATTAAACCAATTCATGCACAAAAGTATTGCTGATATTTCTTATAATATACATGTAAAGTTCATGTAGAGTTTTCTAATGCATTGCCATTTATCAGACAAAACAAAATAAATACAAGATAAGATTGCATATTTTATTTTATATTAGATACATCAATATTGTTCATAATCTCTGTTTGGCACTTATAAGCTTTCATAGCCACAAAAATAGCATCAATATAGCACAATTTCAAACTTAAAGCAAAGCCATAATGTGAATCAACAATAAATTCTAATCATGTCCAAATCAGTATTCTCATAAAAGTATACTTCACAATTTGTAATTCATTTTTCCTATAGAGTTCTTCAAAAAATATATACATGTATTGTTTATGTCCTATATCTGATTTTACAAAATTGCACATAGGTCCTTTTACTATATTGTATGTGGACACTGGGTTTTGGAGTACTGAGTCCATCCCAAAGTTGCTCACATTGGAGGAGGCGGGGGCGGAGGCGGGGGTGGAGGTGGAGGAGGAGGAGGAGGAGGAGGGGGAGGGGGAGCGCCACCTGGTGGTGGGGGTGGGGCTGGGGCCGGAGGGGGTGGGGCAGCAGGGGCCGCCGGGGCAACTGGAGGAGGTGGGGCACTGGAATCTGAAAAATAAACAAAATTATTAAATTAAGAACACTGATACAGCAGACTGATGAAACAATGCATTAATATCCAGAAATAAACTTTGGATAGTTCCACTTTATGGAACTTACATATAAATAGATTCCTTTTTTTAATTTTTAAAATAAGGTCTAACCTATTAGAACAGATTGTAACTGATTTGGTTTATAGTTAATGTAACTTTTTTTTGGTGGAGGGGGGGGGGGGGGCATTTGATTTTCCTTTTTAACATTCAAACCAAGGAAAATATAGACATAAAATAAGATAAAGAAATTCAAACTGATATAAGCTTACGAAGTAAATTGATACATGTATCTAATAGCCTATTTTATGTAAAGAGTCGATAGGTAGTATGCTCTGCATATGTAGGTAAAATCAGTATAGATAATAACAGTAGTATTACAGTATCTCTAGCATCAAAGACATACAAATAAACTAAGGAGATTTAAAACAATCTTTATAAAACATGTAAATGCAATAATCAAAGCAAGCTATAGATGTGTATTCTGTGTGAACCTAATGTGTGAATCTATGACAATGAAATACAAACTTTAAAGTGGATATTATTTTTTTAAAAAAAGAAAAAAAAGGCTCTAAACTTCAGAGATAAAGAATCATTACACCAGTGTTTGAAATAAAATGTTAGATGCAACAGTTAACAAGAAGAGGAACATTACATCCATAACAAGTTATACACATACACATGTTCATTTAGTGTTTAGCAGAAGTTATACATCACAAGCAAAGATAGAAAAGAAAAGTATCAAAACTAAATAATAATACTAAGCAAAATTAGAGTGATATATTCATATGCATGCAAGACTAAATCTCTGTTATTGTGAGGACAAATCTAATTTCTAAAGAAGGACCTCAGTTAACCTCAGTACATGCATCTACTTTAATTATAACTACATCATGTAGCATCCATACATAATGCCATGCATAGTCCTACCTTCCTATCCTTTTATGTTGCTTTATATCCAACAAAACAATACATTAGAAACATTGTCTGACACAAAGTGCATTGCTTATTGTACAAGTAATGAATAATATCGTATGAAGGTGGTATGGGACACCTCCATGTTGTGACGTATGGTTTATCGAAATAAACAATAAAATGAAGACTAGTGTAATTATATAAGTAGTTTCTTACTCAATACTGTCACCTAACAGCGTAGGGCAGTGTGTTAGAGGGTTTACTACGATTCTGTAAGTCATGAGTTCTAATCCTGCTGGGGGGTTTACTTTTTTTACCTTTCCAAATATTTTTACATTCAAGCTATTTTTAAGTTACCCGGTAAATATTGTAAAATTTTCAAATTATAATATAATTTAATCCACATTATCATACATCAAATGTCCCAAACAACCTTAATTACTGTAAAATGAAATCGAACAACTTAAAGCATTGTTAATGAGAACTTGTTCTGCATGAACACAAAAATAACTCTTGTCCTTAAATACAATTCAATTCACTTCATAACAAACAATGCCACAGTTTATTTTCTACATACCTGCTGGAGTTGTTGTAGTTTGACTGGTGGCCTGAGCAGGGTCTGAACTGGTACTCGGCTCTCCATCAGCTTATGAAAAGCCATCAAATTTTAAAGTTGAGAAGTATAGCGAATGTATGCACAAAACTTTTTCAATGATTTATGTATGCAGTTTTGGAACTGTGTGTATGTGTATAGGATTAGGCCAAATCTGCTTCAATTATCATCATCAGAATCTGGGCATTAGGCAGTAAAACGTACATAGGTAATATACTTATGAATTATGAGTAGGGTGAATTCAAATTCATTCTCCTCGTCATCAGATGTAGTATTGTAACAAAATAAGATAATTTTTTCTTAATTACTTTAAAGCAAAATTTAAGTGTTTTTCTTAAGCTTGGCACTTGGCAATAAGTGTGTTTTACTGTAATAAGAAATAATAATATGTGTAAAACAATTTGGTACCTTTTTTCTCCTCGTTCTCTTCTGCGGCAGTTTTATCAGCACGGAAGAAAATCCTGGCACTGCTGAGGGAATAGTTGAGCAGGTCATATTCCTAGAAATGAAAGTGTGTTCTTATTTCATCATCAAGATAGCATTTTTTTTCAAAATTATGATGAAATTTCGGTGGGTACCCCACATCTTGGAATCTGCATCTCAACGAATATAAAAAACATTAATCTTGATTCAATATTAATACATGTACAAGTGACCCCTTAAAATATGACCCCATAAACAACTCTGGTAATTTCAAAATAAAGATAAACGAGAGCTAATTCCTTCACACCAGGTAGCTCTTTTTTAATACAGTTCAAATAACTGCAATAACATTGCCTAACACATGCACAAACAGAAAATAAATTACATAAAGAATGAATGTGAACAAGTATTTGAAAATATAGACTCCAAGTCAATTTACTATGCCTGTGGTAACTGGGGAAATAGAAGGGAAGTAGCTACTATGCCTGTTGCAACATGGAGAAGGGAGATAATTATTAGGTCTGTTGTAACTGGAAGAAGGGAGATAACTACTATGCCCGTAGTAATTGGGAAATAGAAGGGAGATAACTGCGCCCACCTGCTGGTATTGGTCTAGCCTCTTCACTGTCAGGGTCATGGTCTGTTGGGATTTCTCATCCGCCCTGTTGGCCATAGCCTGTCTCTGCTTCTCCTAAAAAAGACAAGAAAAGTTTGAACTTGTTCTAGCTGATGGTACATGTAGTGTCATAATCTAACCATAATGTATTATACCCGGTACATGTAATTAAAAATTATATCTACTGGGATATTAAAGTATAATGTATCACTAAAATTACATTGAGTAAAAAATGAACACCATATATGAATATAGCAAAAAAATCTTACTTAAACATAAAGGAGAATATATAATGATATTTGGTAAAAAAAATTGTAAATATACAGTTTTGTAACATTCATATAGTCAAAAAACGAAAAAAATTAATAAATCCATAAAACAGAGTCATCTCCCTTTGACCAACCTTTTCTGCCCTGTATTTGTCTTTGACTGACTGGAACCAGTGAAGAGAGTCAAACTCATGATACTGGTCTAACAGCTTCAAAATGTAGGCCACTCCTACAAGTAAATATGCATTTGTTTGTAAACTAAGATATCTAATTAATATGTAAAATATAGTCTGTATATGTATACAAGGTTCTATGCATGACTGACTTTATCCTCACCCATAGCAAAGCCATCATCAGTGAAGGCTGCTCCCACTTTGTTTCGTCGGCTCATTTTCTCTTTACAGCTTATGGAATGTTCAATGTAATTTACAGTCTAAAAAGAACAAAATTTGTCATAAAGATGAACTAGCTGGTATATTTAAAAAGAGTTGTTTCCCTTGGTATTCACTCTCTTACCAGTGGAGGAAGAATTACAAAGAAGTTCCTCAGGTGCATGTTTTTGGGATTTCTGAATTCTGGGGCAAAGACATCAACCAGCATCTGTAACATAGAAATGGTTTCATACATCTTGATAAAAAGGTGTTTTCCTGAAGATACAATATGAACACAATATAACGTATATTTTATTGAGAGAGCATATGAATCAAATAGCAAATAACATTTACTAACTTTGAAATACTCTGTGCCCTCTGCAAAGTTTCTAGCCAGATTTCCAACCACATTGTCAAGGTTTCTGAAAATATGTGCAGGGTGTGCCATTACTGTTCCACAAGAATCAAGTCATCAAAATAAAACATTAAACACTGAAAGTAAATGTGTTTTTACGTGTACTTCCACATAACATTATCTATATCTAGACTGTGTACCCTTGTCTAGAAGGAGACATAAATGTAAAACACAGTGGAACAGACTTGATAGGGATTTAAAATCATGGTTGACAATTTTCGCTCAAATATTTTAAAGACGTTGTTTTTAATAATGATTGTCTTCCTTAAGATAAGATGATTAAGGGTATAGTGCTATTATTCATCCCCTATAGAGTCATGTACTAGATCTAAAACACACTTATATACTCATGCAGAGATGGAACACAACACACACTTACTGTTAAAGGGGTTATTTATGCTGGGTGTCAGGTACACAATTTCTATAGTTTAACAATATATGTGGGTATTAAATACACAGATGCATGATTTACCACACTTAAGTTTTCATTTTTTTACCATATGCACAGGGGTATTTTAAGCAGTTTTAAGCATGCCACGTAACTAGTGTAAATTTCCCCTACATGAAAATAACCACTTTTACTCATACACATAAATAGAGAGTACACTACACTCACTTGGCGGCAGCCTGACATTCTGAGGACAAGTTCTCCTCTTTACACAGCTCCTCGAAGCTCACAATGTCCTCAATGTCGGGAATGAACCGGATAGCATTGCTACAACAGTGGAGACCTCCAGACCGGATCATACGGATGTATCCCATTGCATTCCCTGAAATAAAGCATGATTGAAAACAATACACACACTATTAAAAATATTCCCAATGTATTTCAAATTATCATAAAAGTCATATTGGGTTCCTTTCATACTGAGATTTGTCAGAAATATTCAAATCCAAATTTTACTTGATGATCTGATTATTGAAATGTTTATAAAATAATATACTTGAAAGGCTTTATATTAACATCATTTTCTGTCAAGATTTATTTGACATTACATCAAAACACATATTACCAAGTATATATACCTGAAACCTCTATGTTGAGATTACTGTACACTGTCTTCTTACCTATCTATTTCTCATATATCTCTGGAGAAAATTTGATCCAGATAAATTCTTAGATACATCTTACAACAGTTCCTGATCCAGATTACACTTCTTCAGTATACTATGACATTTTAGAACCAATCCAGGTGATTCCTTACCTATCTGTGAGATGAGAGTCCGGAACTGATCCAGATAACTATCTCCATCTGGAGTGAGACCCAGGTTCTTGATGTTTTTGTTGAATTTGTCTGCTCTTTCCACAGGATACTGAAAAGGAAAAGATAAAGTTTTTTGTTAACATGAATTTCAATTGTTTGCAGGTATTATCATCTGACTTGAAATGTTTAGATTCTACTTTTAATTACATTGCATGACATTGTAACTTGGTCCTTAGTTACCATCACTTATTCTAAGACTCCATAACAGAAACAAGAGAAGTTTGTAAAACACTTATGCCCCCCTCCCTTGGAAACATCCACAAAGGCAATAAATGTAAACTGCAAATAACTGGAATTTTTTTAAGTCCAAGGGGTACAACTCTGTCGAAAATTGCTCTATCATACCCAATATCGAACTTGACCTAGATATTATCATAATAAACCTGTACACCAAATTTCATTTCAATATGTTCATCCTTTGCGAAGAAAATGAGTGGAAACTGCAAATAACTGGAATTTTTCTTTGTCCAAGGGCCATAACTCTGTCGAAAATTGCTCTATCATACCTAATATCAAACTTGACCTAGATAATATAATGATAAACCTGTATACCACATTTCATTCCAATATGTTCATCCTCTGCGAAGAAAATGAGCGGAAACTGCAAATAACTGGAATTTTTCTATGTCCAAGGGCCATAACTCTGTCGAAAATTGCTCGATCATACCCAATATCGAACTTGACCTAGATATTACTATGATAAACCTGTATACCAAATTTCATTTCAATATGTTCATCCTCTGCGAAGAAAATGAGCGGAAACTGTTAGTGGACCGACCGACCGACAGACAGCAGCAAAGCAATATGCCAATATAAGGGGGGCATAAATATCCCACAATAAGCAAACCTACCTTTTGATCAGTCTGCATATGATTTTCTCTGAAGAATTTCCAATCCTGAAGAAAAGATGAAACAATTTGAAAATGAATTTCGTTTTCTAGGAATTCAGCTATGCTGTAGTGAATCAATATTATATAAATATACCTAGTAGACATATAAATCAAAGTACAATTAAAGGTGTTTTATAATTGGAACCTTTTGTCTATTAAAACAAATGTGACAAAATCTACAAAAATTGATATCAAGAAATATCAATAAAAACATAGAATACAATTACGGTACTTCAGTCAAAAAAATTTGTAAAACAAATGTCATAAAACACATTATACAGAATGCAAGAAAAATTCAAAACTTGCCTTGATTAACTTGGACTTGATATGTTCATCATAGAGAAACTGTGAGAAAATATAGAACTTCTTCCGCAGAAATTGGTAAGTGAAATTCACCTGCAATTTAGGATAAAGGCAATGACTTATAATCTAGCAGGTGTCAGTTAGATGAGAAATAAACACAGATAAATGACCTCCACGTCTGGTTGTAATACGGCGAGCCTACCGTGGTGTTCATGATGCCCGTGCCGTGAGTCCGGATGGAGTTGGCGATGTGTCGGATGTTGATTGTGTTGAGGTGCTTGTTGTTGCTGGATCGTTCCACAAAAATCTGAAATGTAATGTAAAGACGTTATCAAATGTAATTATGGTCGAAATATTGATAGATACACAATGTATTACCCAAAATCCGACAAATATTGGAACATACTAGAAACAGAATGAATTATCCGTTTTTGACAACATTTGCACATGATGACAGTTGGATAAGGATGTATTTCAAAAATGTTGGATTTCAAAAATACCAGTCACATTATACAACTGTTGGATGAAACAGTACAGTTGTTGGATTACAGAGTTGTCAAATTAGAAAGTTTTTGGATTAAGATGTTGTTGGATTACAGAGATGTTGGATTGCAGAGTTGTCGGATTAGAAAAATCCAGTAGATTTACCTGGTTGTTTAGATTGTACATGTATCTGGAGACAAACACGTGGATGTTCCTCATAATCTCCAAAACATCAAGGCCCTGACAGAGAAAATTGTGGATCATGCATTATTTCTTAGCAATTCTTTATCTGCTAAAAACTTCATTAGAAAAATTTCTTGTGAATTTTAAACTGCATGAATTTCATGTAAAAAATAAAATGGGTATCAAGTGATGTACAATTGGTCCAAGTAATAACTTCTAAATGGAGCCAAAACAACAGCATTTTTTTCAATTTGATATTCAACCTAATGTAAACAAGCATGCACCTGTTCTAGTGTCGACTAGGTAGATGTGACTAGTTCTTACCTGTTCAAGTGTCTGACTAGGTAGGTGGGACTCGAGTAGACTCAGACAGTACTTCTGTTGTGCCATGTTCTTCATCTCGCCGTACGTCTTCCAGTCGTGTAGAGCCACAGTGGTCAGGTTGTAGAACGTCTTGTTCAGGTAATGCTCCACGTAGGCTTCAAACAAAAGGCATACCAACATCAAAATCTCTTATGTTGTTTGAATAATAATAACATTGAAAAATCCATCCAACAAAAGTGTTATAAAAGATAGTAAAAATCCATTTTACACTCATTACCTTTGAATTTTACACTTTAAGTAAGTTCCTTTTCTTTCTTAATTAAATTTCAATCAATATAAACAAATTTCAATTATGTTTTTTTAACAATTAACTTTTAGAATGACAATTGAATTCCTCCTATTTATGGACAGGGCTAAAAAGGTGGTCAGAAATTTTCACCAATCAAAAATACTTTGATATGTATTTACCTTTGATGTTGATCAGTCTGTCGAACAATCTGATTGGTCGAACTCTAAGCAGGTGGGAGAGATCCCTCATGCCCACCTTGAACGGATTCCTGTCGTCGAGCTGGAGGTGAGTGTGGATCTGTAGTCGGAGGTCCGTCTCAATGGCCTGACACAGGGGACTCAACAGGTTCTGAATAAAAAAAGAGTCAAATGAATTACTGTTAGGAAAAATGAATTACTGCGTGGATGAAAATGCAGCAAAAAACTTCCTAGCATACCTCTTTGAAGTAGCCATATATTTCTCTGTCATATGCGTCAGTCAATTCTTTGGGTGTCGCCATGTGACGCACAGCGGCCATTCTTGGAACACAGTCCCTAAGAGCTCCAAACATGTACTGTAACACAACAATATACTACATGTAATAGGTACTCTATTTCACAAAATTAATACAGTCTAGTTTTAATCTATTTATAGATAATCTATTTCTAGTTCCTTATTATAAATATATAATTTAAACTTACGTGTATCCTGTGGGGGTCAGTGACATTCTCAAACATGTCGGTCAGGTAGTTGGGGAGGATCACTCGGTGCCAGTAGAAGAAGGAGCAGTCACAGGCCTGGCGCACCCTGGGGGTAAGAAAACAACACAATGAATCTCAAGTTATATGATGGTCCAATCTGATTAGTGTCCACAATTAGGCTCAAACCCTGGACCCATCAGTTTAAAAACCAACTCCCTACCAACTCGGCAAAAAAATTAACCCACTAGCTAGTTCTACATGGAGTGTGGCAGTACTGAGCCTATTCTACACTTTTTTAATAGGTCAAAGATCTCATTTTCATAATGTATTGTGTTCTTGCATTTAATTGGTGATGCATCAATTTGAAAGCATGACTAGTAAATGAGAATGACTAGTAAAACATACACTGTGCATTTTAACACCATAAAACATGATACTGGGTACTGGATAGTTTATGCACTTTTAAATTGATATCTAGTACATGTAATACATGAAGTATTTATATTATTTCAAAGATTTTATCATAGCGTACAAAATAAAAGAATTGTACAGTACTGTATGATTATTCACACAATCATAGGGAAGATTTTTTTCCTGTCAACTAATGCATCAGATACACGTTACTACATTTATTATATCTAAAATAATACATATGATCCCTTACTTCTCCCGGAGATCACAGATGACCTCCATCTTCTTCATTGTCGCTGCCAGGTTCTGTAGCTCGTCATCTTTGAAGGTTTTCTACAAAACGACAATATTTTGATAAAGGGGTATAATTTATACGTAACTGTATTCAGTTACTGGTACTGCATGTACAAATATTATGCTTTCAGGTATAAACCTCTCATCTCAAACTTCAAGTAAGGATTGGTAAATAAATTTATATGGTAAGGGATTTTCAAGCTGGATTATTCTACCAATTGGAAAGTCTATATCATTAAAATATGAGTGCATTAAAGCATAGATCTGATGCTTTCCTTACCATTTTGGTACCCAGTGCTAGAGCCAACTGTGTTATCAGAAATCTCTCCTTGGTACCTGCAGCAAATGCATTTGAATGTTAACAATACATCCTTTATTAAGACACAAATGGCATACTAATAATTTGAAACATATCTAGAATTTGACCTCGGCTTCTTAAAACACCACAGTCTGCTTTCACTTATATATCTATTTACTTTCACAACACCATTTCATTAATAAAGAAACTACGATTTGTGTACCTGGTCCATTGAGGGCAGTTTCAGCGAGGACAAGGGCAGACAACACATCCAGCCTCCTCTCACTGTAGCGCTTGTCTGACGTGATTCTTTTCTATAAATCATCACTCATAATTTACTGTATTAGTCTTAGTATTTTGTCCGACATGATTCTTTTCTATAAATCATCACTCATAATTTACTGTATTAGTAATAGATACTCTATACACAGGGTTATTTTTGCCCCATGTTATTTTCGCCCCTCTTCACCTGCAAAGGATTTTTCCCTGTCTTGAATTCGCCCAGACATAGGTTTGTTTAAAGAGAGATAATTTAAGACCTTGGAATTTTCGCAGTCTTTAATTCGCCCACTGACAACAAGGGAGAAAGGGGCGAAAATAAAACAGGGGTGAATATTTCCCTGTATACAGCAGTCATCAATATTTTCAAACTACTTGTACATATAAAATAAATAATCTGAATTTGTTGTACAAACAAGAAGTCATGAATAATTTTAAATATCATAAACAATGGTTTGACTGACATAATACATTGTAGATGTGTATATTTCAAATACAGATACATAATTATATCATAATTAAAAGAGTGTTCAATAATACCTTGGCTAAGACAAATTGACACATTGTTAAATTTGATAAGACCCTATGTAAAGGATTTGAATAAAAGTACCTTGGCTACAGCGATGCTGTTCAGACAGATAAAGCTGAGGTGTTGTGTGATGTGGTTGACAGACTCCGCGATCAACATGGTCCTCCTGTGGAACGTGTGCTCTATGGCCTGCAGTGTAAAGATTAGAATTAGCCAGTCATTTACAGTTGGACTTCCATTTCTCAAACACTGATATCTCGAATAAAATGGATATGTCGAACTGAGTTGTAAATCCCAACCACTTAGTTTTTAAGAATTCTAAATTTACCATCGATATCTCAAATAGTCTGATATCTCGAAGTTTTTAAAACAGTCACATCTAGTTTGAGATAACAGAGTTTGACTGTATTCATATTTTTTTATGATTCACTTTGTGGTTCATAAAGCATAAATTGTCCACAACGTGCTCATAAATGTTTAAAATTTAAGCCAGGAAGCTTACAAATTCTTTCTAAAAAAAAAAATAAATTGGACTTTATATGAAGCACAGTTCATGAATGAATTTCATGATGGTCAAATAAAAGTTTGAATATGTTTATCAACATAACAATGAAGCACAGAATATAACAGTACCTTGAGGAGCTCGATGAGGCGACACAGGGAGAGTAGGCAGGACTTGGTCATTGGTTTAGACATGGCGACATGGAGGTTCATGGTGGTCCTCACCAGGTGGCTGATGTTGTAAGCGTGTAGAACTCCCTGAAAAATATAAACAAATTGAATATACTGTTAGAGACTGTATCACTGTGTAAAATCTCTACTCATCCCAAGATGAATACTATGGAATCATTAAAATTTGTGCTGGCTCAATTTTTGTGGTATTCGTGGATAGCCCACTTCCATGAATTTACATCCTCCACAAAAACATACTTTGAAAGAGTACGTTTTCTTACTGAAACTGAAAACTGACACATCCACAAAATTACATCCCCATAAAGAGGCAAAATCCCCACAATCCATGAAAAATCGGCTCCCATGAATTTAACGGATTCCACATTATTTAGTCAGGAGCTTATCAAAATAATTATTGAAAAATAATTGATATGGACAGCTTCATGAATACAGACATTTGAAGATGCCAGTAACATCGGTAATATACAGAGAATTATAAGGATTTGAAGAGTCATCATGTATTTATGCTGTGAACACAACACCAAATTGGCAAATTAAAATGCTTCTTTTATCAACTGTAACCTGTGATTCGACCTGTTTCATTGTTCAATCAAATAGTGTTGTCAATCAATGCATCGCTTTATCGCTTCAAACCAGATTTGCAATAATTCCTTTGATTTCAGTCTCAAATAAAGTTGTCCCCATTTGGTGGGGTTTTTTTTTATTATACCTACCTGTAAGGAGGATTTTTTAGATTTTTACTCACCTGTATGAATAGCACACATCTGTTGTTGAGGTCCTCCATTAAGTTTGCTTTGGTCATGGCTGACTCCATTTCTACCATCCATGCCATTACAGTCGTGTGGAAATTCTGGACATCTCTGTCCAAAAATAGTTATCAAATATTTGAAATTTTATATACAGTAGTAGGAAAGCTTTTAGGAAAATTGAAAATAAATTATATATTATCATTTATTGGCTAATACATGTTTTTAAAAGGCTGTGAGAGGGCTAAAACCACATAGTATTTGTTATATAATACTTTATACAGAGAAAGTCAGTCATATTACATGGGTAAATTGATATCAACATTTTAAATCTTAAAAGTACATCTATTACATGAATAATCTGGGGGGTTTTTATCATAGTTACCAGAGCTGGTAATCAAAATTCCATTAAAATGGAATTTGGAACATTTGTAGCATTTAAATGTGCACTTCAATATATAATTTTATTAATAAGTACTTAGTAATGCAAATTATGAATATTAATTCATAGTCTATTGGTTAATGAGCTTATCACTGTAAAGATTTATTTTTAAAATATCAATTTTATTTTTTTCAAGAACACAGAATATTTGAAAACTCAAACCAAACAGTGAAACAAGAGCACAACATACAACCCACAAAATGCAGAGAGAATGACCCGCAGCCAACAAAGTTACAGGATCTCCATAATCAGAGATCACATGGTATACCGTGGAATCATCATTGTTCGTGGGAGACCAATGTCCTTGGCTTTCGTGGGTAACCCTTGCCCACGAATTTACATGCCCATAAACCTATACACAATCATTTGTTTAATATTTTATTGAAATTATCCTGATAACACTATCAACGAAATTAAGTCCCCACGAACCAAGAAAATTTTGGCTCACCCACGAATATTGACCCCCAAGAATAATAATAATTCCCCAGTACTACATTGTGGTAATATACTGCAGCTCTATAAGCCTAAATATCACTAGACTATATATACTGTATACAGGGTTATTTTCGCCCTGAGTTATTTTTGCCCTTGTACACTTGCAAACAGTTTCATCCAATCTTGAATAGGCCCAGACAGAGTTGTGTTTAGAGAGATAATTTGAGAAGTTGAAATTTGCCCAATCTTAAATTCGCCCTCTGACAAAGAGGGCAATTAAATTCGCCCTCTGACAAAGAGGGCAAAAAGGGCAAAAAAACGACGGGGCAATTATTTTCCTCTATACAGTACTCTATGCTGCAGCACTACAAGTCTATAGATTAGACAATTACAGGTACATTTCAGATAGCCAACTATGCAGATCATACAAATCTCTAGATTTATTAGGTGTCACTAAAAATGTCTAACGATTAGACAGATAAAAAATGGTCAGCGGTTTAGATTTAATGCTTAGACAAATGACATAAAATCTTTATATTTGATAGATTTCTCTTTATGCCCAAAAACTGGTCAGATTAAAAAGTCAAAATGATATATCATTCTACAGATTAGACAGACTACATACAAATCTATAGTTTTTGATAGACAGCTAGTCATCTCTACAGATCTTTAGATTGATTGGATAGACAATACATCAAATCTATAGACTAGATAGACAAGAACATGTAGATTAGTTAGTCAACACTAGAATATATAGATTAGATAGTCAACACTCATACAAAGAAACTAAACAGTTGATACCCACCTTGACCTAAGGAGGCAATTCAGATAAAAAAAAAAATAAGTTTCAGCAAAAAAAATGATATAGGACATCAGCAGAACAACACATTTTGTTATGGAAACATAAAAGCAAACATATACTTATCAATAAAAGAAAACATAATTGTATATTCTAAGCTTTATCTCAACTTTGACTGGACAGTCACTGCATATAATATGAGGGTTAGGGGCCGCCTCGCTGTGCCATTTATTAAGAAGACTAGTATTACATATGCATTAAATTTTATTAATAAGTTTTTTTTTTTCACTGATATAAGGATTTTTATCTTCAACACTAATTAGTTCTAGCAGAAAAATAAAGCTCAAAAGTTTTGACCCAAGCTTTTTCTCTCCTCTCACTATTTCTTTCTCTAACTCTGTCGCTTGTCTCTCTTCCCTCTCTCAATAGCTATGCATTCCCTCTAATCTGGCCTCTAGCAACTTATTTTGTTCTCTCTCTCTCTACCTTTCTCTCTCTCTTTCCTTCTCTCTTTCTCTACGCCCCAACCCCACCCCCATTTCTCTCTCTCATACACTCACTTCGTCAGCAACTGCTGCCGCTGGGCCAGCCATGATGTTCTGGTAGAGGTCACCGAGTCCTTGGCTTTTCTGTCAAGAAGCTTGTCCACCTGGGGCATCTTACTCAGCAGGAACTCCGTGGGAAACCACACGATGTTTCCGATTAGGTGGACAGCCGGAATCTATAAGGTTCATGTGATTATGTAACAACAGTCAATTACAAACTTTCAAAAAGATAGCAGCAATTCCGAGAACTACTCTTGACAGATATTTCTTTTTATCAACTGAAAAAAAACTAAACTTCATCTACAATTGCAAGCTCCTTGGGTTTTTTTTTTAATTTTCTCTTGAGCAAGTTTAAGAGCTCTTGTACAAAACATGTCTTTTATTTGGGATTGCTATTACAATCAAAAGTGTGACCCAATATGTTTTTAAGATTTGGTACATAGTGAAAATCTAGATGGTCAAGATATCAGATGAGTATAGTGTAATTTTTCCTGACCATGTGCGTTAAAATTAAAACATTTTTGCAATATGCAATAATGTTAATTCTACAAAACACAAGTACCTTTCCTTAGGCTTTATATTTCTATAAAGTAAGACAAGATAAACATATTTTGTATACTGTACTTTTTTATGCATATCCCAGGCACTTTTGAAGACCTTCTTGTCAATGACCCTGAAGATCTGGAAGTGAAGGATGTAGAGTCCACACAGGCCCACAAACTTGTACCGCTGGTCCATCTCGTTGGGCTCACCTGTAAAATAACAGATGCTCTGGTATTACTCAGCTTGTCAGAATTTGAATTACATGTACTGTATATCCGGGTTTTTTTTCGCTTGTCACAAAATTTGCGGAAATGGGGAAATTCTGTTACATTTTTAATTTGCGTCAGTCATTTTTTGCAATTTAAAAATGATACAGGATATAATTCTTTGCATATTCAATTATATGCGATTTAAAAAAGATTGTGAAAAAAGTGAAAATTAGATCATCGTGAAAATTACCAGACAATACATACAGTATAAACCCTATTATCCTCTTTCAGGAAAAAGACAGTGAAAAGTGCTAGCTTTTTGGACCACCAAATAAACCCAGAGTACTGAACTAATTACTGAGCAGGTTACTGACCTAGTGACCATTACCCCAGAGCCAGATTCTACTGTGTCACAAATGCAAGACTTTAGACAATTTCATTCACTGTGTAACAGAATGTCCTACCGATTCGAGCCTCCAACTCCATAAGGTACTCCTTGACGCTTACAGCAAACTCCTCGGCAAGATTAGGGTTTTTGGACACGTACACAGTGGGGGTGTCAAACGGTTGTTCCACACAGTCCTGTTAAAACCCAAGTAAGATAATTATCAGTACTGTGGAATCATTCATTTAGTTTATGTGGAGTCTCAATTCATAAAATCATATTTTCTTATGTTGGTAAAAGAGAATACACGATATTATGTCCCCACAAACTTGTAAGAATTAATCAATCCATGAAAATTGGCCCCCAAGAATTTAAATGATTCCAAATTAATTAGAGTCAAAATTACATACAATGTATGTTAGTTTAGCTCTTTGATTTATAAAACTCGGACAACTGAAGTATTTCTGTTCAATTTATAATACAAATCACTCACAGAAATCTTTTAGGTCATTACAGATATTCCAAATAACAGCCATTTACCTGAAAAATTCTGCCATCTAACAACTGTCCCTCCAACTTCATAATCAACTTCTCGAAAGGACGAATCTTCTCGGCTGCGATTCCAAACTTTCCTGGATCATGGTGCACCGACTTCAACATCCTACAAACATTATGGTAGACATTATTTAACCAATTCTGATCACCAAATTTTTCTTGACTCTTCTCATTTTTTTCTCTCACTCTTCTCAAGCTATCTTCTCTCTTCTCTGTCTCTCTCTCTCTCTCTGCCTCTCTCTCTCTCTTAGTCCATGATTTTTCTGTCTACAACTCTAGTTGTCCTCTTTTCTCTCTCTCCACTTTCTCTCGTTCCAAGTCATTGATTTTTATGACTGTTTTTGTTACCTACCTTTTGTACAGAATCCAGTGGTCTTTGAGTGTCCCCTGGTTTTCAATGATTTCATCCAAGGTAATCAGCACCCCCAGTAGATCCCCCAAATGTTCATAGACCACCTGAAAGTGGACATCACTCACATCCAACAGCTTGGGACCGTTTCTACAAAATAAATCAATTGATGTGAAACAAGTATTACATGAATCCAATTCTATCAACTAATGGCTAATCCACGACTTATTTGCGGCATTTTATTTTCACTAGCTACAGTCACTGTATTAATTCTATTCATTTTCCTTTCCAAACAGAATGTATTAATTGGTTCATGAAGATAAATATACATAAACAGAGGTTATGCTTAAGACTCAATGCAGCTATACCACTGAATAACTTCAACTATAGAATACTGACTACTAACTTCTGACTTACCCGACTGTTGACTACTGACTTACATGTACCATACTTTAATATTGACTTGCCTGACTAATTTAATGCTGACTTTACTGACTACTCAATACATGACTACTGACTTACCGGACTACTGAAAACTTTACTACTGACTTAACTGACTACTGTCTTATCTGACAACTTGATTATTGAATACCTGACTACTGACTACCTGACTACTGACTTACCTGACCACTGACTTACCTGAAGACTGACTACCTGACTACTGACTTACCTGACTTCTGACTTACCTGAAGACTGACTTACTTCACTATTGAATACCTGACTACTGACTTACCTGAAGACTGACTTACTTGACTTCTAAATACCTGACTACTGCCTTACCTGAAGACTGACTTACTTGACTTCTAACTACCTAACTACTGACTTACCTGAAGACTGACTTACTTCACTATTGAATACCTGACTACTGACTTACCTGAAGACTGACTTACTTGACTTCTAACTACCTGACTTACCTGACTACTGATGGACTACATGACTACTGATTTACCTGACAACAGAGAACAGACAGGCAAACTGTTGGATGACATTCTTCACCACTTCATTAGTTCTGTTCACAAAGCAGGACAGCTCCTATACAAAACAAAAAAAGGATTTCAATTGTTTGATATATCACAGCAGGTAAACACCCATATAATTTGTGACAATCAGCTACAAAGATTAGATGAGATCCATTACTGGACTGAATCAAGGTAAACCTCTCTTTAATTAAATTGAATAGTTACCTGAATCAAAGGCATCATGCGACCTATCTGCACTTGCGCTTCTCCCTCAGCTAAACCTTTCTCTGGTTCTGTTGAAATTGGTTTCAGAAAATATTCAGAAATTATGGATTGCTGAATTTTTAAAAAATAGCTTTCAAACAAAATTAGATCTTTATTTTAATGGATTTTATAACAAGTAAACTGTAGCCCCTTATTGAAGGATATATAAATTAGCAACCTTCCTTATGCATACCCTATAATGAAGGATTTATAAACCTTCACTCTTATTCAAGACCTACACATAATAGTCAATCCTTTTTATTCATAAACACTCCTAGCCTAAAAGAAAAGACAATTAATATCAGCTATTCCTCTTCTAAGTCTTCCTGAAGTCCCACGATTCAGTAACTCACCTCCTTCTCCGTAGAAGATGAGAGCGTTGAAGAATTTGCTCTCCGCCTCGTGTCGGAGGGCCTTCATTTCTGAGCACAGAGACGCCAGCACTGTGATGATCTTGTTGAAGATTTTGTTGTCTGTCTTGATCAGCTGAAGCAGACTGGTCTGTTCATAGGGCAGGAGCTGAAAAAATAGTAAACACTCATGTAATGAATTGACTTTTTGGCCATTATGGTAGTTTTTTTTGGGGGGGGGGGGGGGTTAAGGTGGATTATCACGTCATGACAAGAAGAAATAGGAACAGTTCATCCACCCATTTGATTTTAATTATGGGAAGATTTTTGGATACAACTATTTGATGACTGAAGTATATCAATAATCTTAAATAACCTGAAGTGCAATAGGGTCCAGTGTGAAGTCCCAGGAATCCCCTATAGAGTCGTCCAGGGCATCCTCGATCTCTCTCAGCTGTGTGGCGTAATCCTCCATAAACATCCCATACTTCTTGAGTTGAAGCTCACCCACAATTTCTGTCAACAGAAATGTTATTTTAATGGTATACACTGGTAATAAAAAAGTACCATGCTTGTTTACTAAATTCAAGAGAGCATTTTTTCCCTTTTTTATTTTTCGTTTAAGGGAAGGGGGGGGGGGGGGGGGGGGGTAAATATGGTCTGATGTAATCTAAAAATATCAAACAATACATGATACAACGGTACAAGGAAAGTGGGAGGATGCACTGCACCAAGCAATGCTAAGAAGTTCGAGTAACGCTAAGGCAAAATTATGTTGCAAATACGTTAGCGTTAATGCACATTTATAAAATTTCTTATTTCTCGGAAATATATTTCTTACTTGTCGAACCATCGTCGAATTTATCAAACTCCCAATTCCCATCGGTCACCGCCATGTTGGTGTGTGTATTGTACACATCACATGATCAATCTATAAATAACCTAGCATAACCTTTTAATTATTTCATTTATTTCTACTGTAGATAGTATAACGTGTCTTATATAACGATCCGATGTGGTCTAGTGGTTAGGATTCCTGGTTTTCACCCAGGCGGCCCGGGTTCGATTCCCGGCATCGGAACGACATTTTTTGTCTTCATTTTTGGATGGCACATACTATAGGACTTACTCTTCGTCCATGCATCAATTTCAAAACATTTCCCTTCTTTCCTTTCTATAATTTCATTATTTCCATGATTCAAAATTGTTCAAAAGAATACTGAACTCTCTTCAAAATTTGAGTAAAATCTTTATTAACTTGATGAATTCATTTCTTAAATCACCTGAACATGTGTACGTTTTCATTTTTTTTTTCTGTTGAACTTTATCTTTGTGATATTGTTTTAGACTTTTTAAAATATGTGCTACAACTACGTTACTTTTACAATGTTATGATAAAAAAAAATCTGTTGTAATTTTTTAAGGTTAACAATAAATTGACTGGGACTATTTTTTGAAACATTTAATTTTAAATAAATAAATAAGGATACAATTTAAAACAGTTTTATATTTTGGTTGTAGTGATAGTTCTGTTTATTCATTATTCAAATTATTTTTTAATCACTATGATATATTTCTTATCTTATGAATTTATTGAGAAAGAAAAATAACATTCTGTGTGAATATATATGTAATGCTTAAACAAGCAATGAAGGAATGTATAAAACTATTTAACTTTACAAATGCAAAACATCTAAAAAATAATTACAATTATTATTTTTTGTTTAAAAACAATGTACAGTTGTCTATTCATTCTTTGAAAAGCAATTTTTGTTATTAATACTAGTAAAAACAAAATTTTTGTACCCATTGTATGAATCTATGTGGGAAAACCATTTTGATCTTGAAACAATAGATTTCAACTGGGAAAAAAATTGTTACTCTAAAATCAAACAATTAAATGTGTGAAAATAATATTGCAGAATTTAAGTATAAGTTACAACATTGTATTGTAAACATTAATTTAGCAGTAAGCAAGTGGAATGAGATTGTATTTCCACTATGTGATGTATGTAAATCAGTCAAAGATATGTACAACATTAAATAATTTGTTGTTTAGTTGTAAAATGGTAAACAAAATATGGAAACGAGTAGGGACTTTTTTGCGTCTCACAATAACATGGAAACTATAGTCCTAGGTTTTTATAAAGAGAATAATATATTATTCATACAGTTATGTTGAACAATCTTATATCTTTTGTATGTTTGTAATCTTTGTTTACAAAATGATATTTTGAAATATGCGAAGAAATTTAGATCTAATTATAGTATGTTTACTATATTAAACTTAGGAAATTATTTGTGAATGAAGATATTGAATAAATGAATATATGGTGTACATGTTTCTTTAATTTGATAGTTGTTTTAATAAAAGAAAAAAAAACAATGCTGATTTAAATAAAGTTCGGAGAATTCGAAGCAGATGGCTATGCAATGAATTGGGTTATCTCTCTCTCTCTCTCTCTCTCTCTCTCTCTCTCTCTCTCTCTCTGAGACAGTTAAAAAGGTTATTATATCAGCAGATCATACCTTGTGTTGGTTCGGCGGAAGAAAAAACTCCATTTTTAATCAACCCTGGAATTCTGTTTTGCCTTTTAAGAATCACACTTTTAAAAGAATATCTTCTTCTCGTTCATTTTCCACTTATACAGTTTAAGAAACGCGATTTAAAAAGTACACAGAAAAACCGCTATTTCTTCATATATTGAAGATTACCATGGTAACTACATGTACAACTTAACTTCGAAGTCTGGGGTCTCCATGGAGTTCATGATCTCATGGAAGCTTAGATTTTGATTGATAAAGAAATAATCCATGCATTATGAGTCAATACAAAGACTGGCTCAGTATTTTGAGAGGAATGTAAAATGTAAACAGTTGACAGTTGTCACACGACAACCAATACAATAGGTCATCCGAGCGACTCAAAATGACCTAAACATTTTAGTGTAGGCCCCAAATTACTTTTTCTCAATCGTAAAATTCAATCAGAAATGAATTTACATTAGAAATAGCATTCCAAATGTTTCATCTCTTCAAAATGTACCTCTATTTTACAGATATCTTTGGCCAGATTATGATCAAGGCTATCTTAGCTACCTTGAGAAGGGCTTATAAAAATGCCTCAATATATAAAACATTTCAAATCTTTATGTTTTAATTGGACCCAAGTCTAAGATTATACCTCATGTTTCTGTGACATGGAGTAAAACATAACCACACACAAGTCTGTTTATGCATCATTTATTTCATTTTTTGAATTCATATAATAAACACATCTCTCGGTATATTCTAATTTTATCTAAAATCTTAAATATCACCATGTTTACATTGTTCGGAAAATACAATTTTATTAAAAAATATTTTTATCTCACAACTTTTATCTGAACTATTCATAGGCGTCGGAACCGGGGGGGGGGGGGGGGGGGGGGGGCTAGGGGGGGCTTAGCCCCCCCCCCCCCTTTTTTTTGCAAAGTTATACCTAACCATTAGAATCATAGCATGATAGAGGGTTCAGACCCCCCCCCCCCCCCACTTTTTCTCGCAGGAAAGATTATTGTACAGTTCCTTAATTTACCTTGAAAGATTGAGAAGTTGGATTCAGAAGCATACTAGCCCCCCCAGGAATAAGTTTTTTTTCTTGTGGAAGTATAGGTATAGTTCCTCCCCCCCCCCCCCCCCCCCAACGGATTAGGATTTCCATGATTTTGGGAATTACTTTTTTTCTCAATATTTCTGAGGATTAGTCTAGCCCCCCCCCCCCCCCACTTTCAATTTGCTTCCGACGCCAGTGCTATTCAAATATTGTTTTCAAGCATAAAATATCTCCTGATCATGAGGTAGTCCGAGATTAAAGTCAAGATGAATATGTTTATGGTTTTTCAAAATTTATACCAGTTGAAGAAAAAAAACCTTTAGAAAGTTTGACTTTTTATAAACAAGTTCATCACTACTTTATAATCTTAGACCATATATTCATGAATCCACACATATACTATTAGAATCAACACAAGCCATCATACAGTTTATTTATGAATCATTTATTGTATTCAAAATATTCATCTAATAAAATGACAGGTCTCCATACATAGTAGTTTACAATTTTTTACATGTTTATATAAATCCTTTAAAATAAACACATTTTAATTCATAAAGTCCATGCACATATAAATTAAAAGTAAAAACCATGAACAATCAATTTGTTGACACCAAATGCATTCAAAAATTCACTACTTCATAATCGGTATTGTGTACATAATTGTTTACATGTTTCACACATAGTCAGTTTGTTGACAAACAACACTTGTATATATACTCAACTGACAATTAATGTAACACATACATATGTATACATCCACTCTAATGTATAAATGAGCTGCAATCATATAAAACTAAGCAGTCTGTTATGTTATGCATGTACTTGATAATTAAATAAAAAAATTTAATGAAATATTTTTATCATGATATACAAAGGTTTATTTACACCAGTGTATGTAATCTATAGACACATTAAAGTACCACAGTAGTAAAATATATAGCACATGTTACATGTATTGTATTTTCTTCACTTTACCTGTGTGGTACTCAGCCACAAAGAGGTTGTCTCTGGTGTCCACACATAAACCCCATGGATATTGTAAATCACAGTTGTCAATGTAGCGGAGGAACTGTCCGTCCTGATCCAGGATGTGGATACGCTGGTTGTTAGTGTCTGCTGTCAGGATCCGACCCTGGCTGTCTGTTGTGATGCCGTATGGATAGAATGATCCCCAGGTAGTAGAGGGACGACCAGTGTAGGTAAACCGGAGTTTCCCGGCCTGATTGACCACCACTACTGCACGGGCTCCACGGTCTGACACACAGATATCTAGGTTCCTGTTCTCACTGATGTATTTAGTGTTAATTAATCCACCAGATGAATAGAGAGGTTTTCCTTTGTCGTTGTACTGAATACTTTGTTTCTCTGTGGAGCCAGAGTAACACACAACTTTTGATTGTTTATTATCCTCACTCTCCATGACAACCAGGAGGTCACCAGAGGAGGTACTACAGACACCCCAAGGTATCCACCCCCGTAGTCTGATCACTGTCTGTATCTGTGTATTCTTCACTATGTTCACAGATCTATTTCTGCCATCAGTATAAACTAGATCCCCACTCCTTGTCACTGCTATGTCCTCTGGACCGTTCCCTGACTTGGTTTCGACTGACTTCACTAGTTCCCCACGGAGGTTGTACAGTCTCATGATGTTGTCCTCACCACACGTCCACATCTCCTCGTCACTCAGACAGGACACACCGAGCAATCCTCTACACTTGGTGTCTATCTGTGTGATGATCCGTGGTACATCAATGAGCGGTCTGTCCGAGGGAGAGGACTCAGCACCGGGAGATTCCATGGTGTAGCCATGTTCTTCTGTTTTGATAGATGACGCTGACAGAGAACCAACCTGTTGATAAAGCTGTTCTTTGTTAATCTTCTGAGGGGTAAAACTTGATAAGGACACTGTGAGTTTAGGAGGCAATCTTCTGAATTCATCATTCCTGGATTTGTAGGCAGAGACACGGCTGACATCATTGGAGTCCAGTAACGTCTTCAGTTCAGTAATGGTCTGTGTGATTTCAGAAATGGTGTGTTTAATTTCATCTTCCTGTTTGTCTAAGACAGCCAGGTGTTCGGTGTCCATTTCCTCCATGTTAGATTTCATGTTTCTGATAATGGTGTTTATTTCTCTGTGCAAGTCTTCTCCATGTTTGTCGATTTCTGTTGTTAATTTCTGGGAGTTTTCATTCAGAGCAGCTTTCTGGTCTGTGATAATGGATGCAATCTCTTGATATTTAAGATAAATGGTTTTTTCTAGTTCCTGTAAATTTTTTTGAATGATTTCTTTCTTGTTGTCCATAACTTTAATTATATCAATAAATTGATGGTCAATGTGTTCTTCAGAGGAAGCACATGTTGCACAAATAGGAAGGTGACATTGCTCACAGTAATGTTCACATATTTTTGAGGGATGTTTTTGACACTTTGGAGTATATTTCCTCTTTTTAAATGGTAGCACTTTGTGTTTTTTGGATAGATCAGAGAGATGGTCCTTCTCACAAGCTTTACACAGATATTTGTTACAAATGACACAGTACATAGGGGGGCCCGGGGTCTCACAGAGATGACACCGTAACACATCCTGGAGGCTGTACTCAGGGTCCATGGTCATGGCACTTTTGTCATATATTCTGGAAAAAAAAGCCCAACAAACTTAGTATGCATAAATATAATGTTTTTTTTGTATTTTTGTTTCTTTGAAAAAGTTTTTATATATTATTACATGAAACCTACTTGTAGTTAAATCTGTTTTAATTTTTCAAAACATTTACAATATGCCCATTCGGTCTAACGGTCACCCAAGTATATTGTAACCATCTGATAAATTATTAATGGCAATTCAACCATTTTATGATAAAGCAGAATGAGCTGGGTGAAGAGGATATGTGGCTTAACAAACTAGCAGGTTTATATAAGGATTGGAAAAGTGGTTTTATCTGGTATCTATATCTGAAGCGTTTTATGTTTATAATAACAGGATTCAGAAGGAGGGGGTGCTCAGCTTTGATTTACATTGTTTTATCAATACATGTAATAAATTTTGAACATATTAAGAATATAATGAACACTTGGCATTGTTTCATAAACATACCTGTTAAAGATAAATTGTTTTTCTTGCATAGTAAATCTAATCATAAAGACTATATATGTCAATTCATGAAAAAAGTACTGAAGGTATGAATCTTTAGAGAGAAGTTCTATAGGTATACTCCCCCCCCCCCCAAATCAAGATATCTGAGGATTAGTCTAGCCCCCCTTTCAAATTGGTTCCGACGTCACTGTAGTATATGAACTTTTAAAGGTTCCGGGCAGCTACGGTCTACCAAGGTTATTACTCATGTTACTTAATTATCATTTATTTGTTTATGATTTGCACACTATCTTTTCTTAGCAGTTTATTAAATTCAAACTGGCGTGCAATAAATTCTCGCCAAGGATAATTTCTTGCCAGTGCATTGATACGTCATTTTTTGTATATAATTTTCTGTGAAATAAAATGACGTAACAAAGCTCTGGCAAGAAATGGTCCTCGGCGAGAATTGGTCCCACACCAGTGGACTTTTGGGCAATCTCATTGGCCTCGAGATCTTGCCCTCAAAATACGTTTTACCATGGGGCTATTTAACCTCGTACACAAACAGACAAATGTATCTCCATGTGGTTGACTCACGACGACGGACAAAAACTAGATAACAACAGATCACCCACTGTTTCAGGTGACCTAAAATATCATGTGATTTTTGTGATTAAAATAGTTTTATACACCATTTCAAAGAAAAACAATAGAATTTAATCAGTGACATGAATGTCAATATTGAATATAGGTCTACAAAGAAATGTAAAGTCAATACATGATACGAATTATAACAAACCTGCCGAGTACAAAATGGCGACATTTCACATGTTTATTCTTCCTGGTACCGGTGTCCTGTAGCTACCTGTTTAAAATCACGTGACATGTTTAGATAATGCACAGAATGACAAATGAGGTGTATTTCGAAAGCCGCCCCCCCCCCCCCTCCCCCGGCATTATTTACTAGATTTATTACTTTACTACATATAAACCAACAAAAAAGCAAATTTATGCGTTAAATGGAATATATTGGGAGAGAGAACAAATTAGCCTGTACCTAGCTGAATTTCCAGTTCTTCCTCTGCCAAATCGGCAAATGTCGTCTGCGTTTCAAGTGACAGACCACTTGATAGGTTAATTAACTCTCTATGTAGGAGAAATACAAGGGTGTTCCGAAGATAAGAAGGGGATAGGTTTAAATTATTAAGGTGGCTTGAATCAATTTAGGACGTATATACTAACGTTAGTATATACGTCCACAGGAGTTCGAATTTTTATCAATAAAGCCAAAAAACTTACTTTATTGACTGACCCATGAGCTAAGTATGACGTCAGAGTGATCTCGCACAATACATTTAGAGGTGGATCAAGCATCTGTGCTGTGTGTAACTTGTATAGTAAGTACTCAATGTTAACGGCAACTCTTCGGCTGATTAGTTTTGTTCTGATTTTTTTTTTTTTTGCTTACTAAATATACATGCGAGTTCCATAAGCATACGTTAGGTAGGTGACAAAAATGTATTTAAAAAAAGCTTGATTAGAACTACGTGCAGCCATGTCATTTTGTAATAAATAAATAAAACAAAAAAGAAAAAAAATAAACAGTTAAAATATCTACATTTATTTGTTAGCTGCATATGTTGCCAAACTTTTAAATAATATTGAATATCACACACTAAAAAAATGGGAGGGTACATGTCTAAAACACAGATATAGCGTACACAGATTTAAAAAATTAAAAAAACAGAATTGATGTGTCAGAGGAAAATAATTAAAACACGTACAGATAACACAGATTGTATTTAAAGCCAAAGATTCCTGGTTGGGCCAAGTCTATGGGTTGCAGTTTAACAATGATGAGAGATGTGTAGTTATTTCTGCGCTCGCCCCAACGGTCGCACCGTAAAACATATTAGAAAAGAAACACTAAGAAACAAAAAATAACTCAGACTTATTGAGACAAACTATTTTAAAAATTGATATTTTGGTAAAAAAAAATTATGTCTTTGATGTTTTTAAATTTTGAACTATTTATCGATTTTGATTTCTATCGATTGCCTTCTTAAACAAGCATTCTGAAAGTATTGCATAAGCAATACACGTCCCCTACCGGTTTGTGGAAATTGTGAGGTCACAACAAGTTCCCTGGGACAACAATTAATTACCATTGTATTACACACGTACAATCTATTCAGCAGATAAATTATCCCCAGTCTTTTGTCACATCCTATCATTTAATAGACCATTATTAGTCCCCTACCGGTTTTCACCGGAGGGGACTATAGCTAGCTTTCTTCTGCGTCCGTCAGTCCGTCCGTCTATCCGTCTGTCCCACTTCAGTTTTTCACACTTTTTTTCTTAATGCGTTTGAGGAATAATATGAAATTTGCTGAACAGCTTCAAAATGTCAAACTACGGATCAAGTTTACACTTTTGTAGCGTCTGGTTGACATATTTTCGAGAAATTTTTTTATATTCCAATTCTTTAATGTTCGGGTTCGGTATTCTGCATAACAGTGCATTGTTATGCAATACTCTCAGAATGCTTGTTTTTACAAGCATACTAGTATTATTGACCAGTTTTCATTACATTATTATTTAACAAAATCAATACCTTCTACATATAAGAAACAAATTACAAGAATTAGATTGTCATCTCATAGACTTGCAATTGAAAGTGGACGATCGACACACTAATGTACCAAAAGAAAGACGCTTATATGTAAATTTAGTTCAGATATTGAAGATGAATTCCATTTTGTTTTGAAATGTCTAGCTTTCAATATTCATGATAATTAAAAAAAATTCTCTGGGTTTTTTCGCCTGTTAGTAAAATTTTATTTTATATACATTGTCAATGTACTTTACATGTACATGTACCATATGCCATTATTTCAATATTGCTATTAATTATATGTAATTGTATGTCTTGTGCAAATAAAGAATGAATACTAGCTTCAATTAACGCCGGATTATTTAGATAAACTGAGTGTCAATTTAGAGTGTCCAGATCAAAGTCACTCAACGTGAGTGACAAGGGAAAAGGTGTCATGTCCAAGGGGTACATTTCACACGGTGATATTATTTTCACCAATGAATTTTAAATGTACAGTTCCTATCGAGAATTTTCTGTGAAGTTGCGGTTAGCCCGGTAGCGTGCCAATCGGCTTTCTACTAAAAGTACTACCTAACTTTCACGAACGTATCTTGTATATGATTCAGGCACGTAGCATCGTTTTTGAAAGTGGGGGGGGGGGGGGGCAGACCCATCCAAAAAATCTTGACAAGCAAAAAAAAAAAAAAAAAAAAAAAGGTTTCCAAAAATCTTCAAAATCCTAATCCGTGGGGGGGAGGGGGGGGGGGTAGAGTCAACTAATCTTCCCTACCAAAAAATTTTTTTCCTCCACATCATGAAATTCCTAATCCGTGGGGGGGGGGGGGGGTTACTTCAATTTGACTTTTCATTTCCTTATTTTCATATCAATTTTTTACTAACTTCCAAAAAAGTGGGGGGGGGGGCAACTCCATTATAATTCATTTTTTTATATGTTAATTTGAAAAAATTTGTTCCGGCGATAAAAAGTGGGGGCAAGCCCCCCCCCCCCCCCCCCCCCGATGCTACGTGCCTGTGATTTGTATTGTACATTTCAATTGTAATCTAAAAGTTCTTAAAATCCATATGGTGAATTCAGGGGAAAGCTCAATTCGTGCACTCGCTCAAGGTTACGCTGAATAAAAACTCCAAAACGAAACAAAAGTTCAACAAGTTGTATTTAAGTTGATGAATAAACGGTACATGGTATTCCAATGAAAAACGAATCTCAGAGTTCCAAGAGAACAACTTAATAACGTGCGGAGATTCCAGCACGGACAGTCCGATATAATTCTGTACACAAAATCGACACTAACGTGCGGAAATCCAGCACAGCTAATCCGATATCACACACTCTATGCTAACGTGCGGGGTTCCAGCACAGCTAGTTAGCCCAACCGTTCTCCTCCAGATCTTAAACCATTCTCTCCTATTACTCTTACACCTATTTTTTGACAGACATTGCCTTTTTTTCGATGACAAGGAGATGGTAATGAAATGATAGAAAAGTAAACATTCACACATATAGCTGTTACGATAATTTCACACTTTTATTGTCCAACAATTATTTAATTTGCCTGGAGATTAAGTAAAGAAGATATCAATGACTAGTGTCAAGAGGATTAACATTTTTGTCACATGAAAGCATCTCCGTTTGTTTGTTTGGTTATTTCCTTTTTTTGTTACAAACTAAATTGCATAGTTAATTTGAGAGAAAAAATTAAAGTTAAGTTCTCATAGCAGCTTGTAAATTTTAAATCGATAACCTGTTACATTAAAAATTTAAAATCGAAGATTTCTAAACTTATCTATAACAATCTTTGTTATAGATAAGTTTAGAAATCTTCGATTTTTGTTATAGATAAGTTTAGAAATCTTCGATTTTAAACTTTTAATGTAACAATTATTCAAATCATTTTTTAACCACTATGATATATTTCTTATCTTATGTCATTAATATGAGTTTGTTGAGAAAGAGAAATAACATTCAGTGTGAATATGTAATGCTTAAACAAGCAGTGAAGGAAGGTATAAAACTATTTAACTTTTCACATGCAAAACATGTAAAAAATAATTTCAATTATTATTTTTTGTTTAAAAACAATGTACAGTTGTCTATTCATTGTTTTAAAAGCAACTTTTGTTATTCTATACAAGTAAATACAAAATTTTTGTATCCATTGTATGAATCTATGTGGGAAAACCTTTTTGATCTTGAAACAATAGATTTCAACTGGGAAAAAATTTGTTACTCTAAAATTAAACAAATGTGTGAAAATAATATTGCAGAATTTAAGTATAAGTTACTACATTGTATTGTAAACATTAATTTGGCAGTAAGCAAGTGGAATGAGAATGTATCTCCACTATGTGATGTATGTAAATCATTCGAAGATATGTACAACATTTGTTGTTCAGTTGTAAAATGGTAAACAAAATATGGAAACGAGTAGGGACTTTTTAGCGTCTCGATCACAGGTTTTTATGAAGAGAATAATATTCATATATACAGTTATGTTGAACAATCTTATATCTTTTATATGTTTGTAATCTTTGTTTACAAAATGATATTTTGAAATATGCGAAGAAATTTAGATCTAATTATAGTATGTTTACTATATTAAACTTGAGAAATTATTTGTGAATGAATATATTGAATATATGGTGTACATGTTTCTTTGATATGATAGTTGTTTTAATAAAAGAAAAAAACAATGCTGATTTAAATAAAGTTCGGAGAATTCGAAGCAGATGGCTATGCAATGAATTGGGTTATCTCTCTCTCTCTCTCGCCTCTCTCTCTCTCTCTCTCTCTCTCTCTCTCTCTCTCTCTCTCTCTCTGACACATAGGCTTCGGAACCGGGGGGCTAGGGGGGGGGCTTATATAGCCCCCCCCCACTTTTTTTGGCCAAGTTAGACCTAACCATTAGGCATATAGCATGATAGAGGGTTCAGCCCCCCCCCCCCCCCCCACTTTTCTCGGAGGAAAGATTATTGTTCCTAAATTTACCTTGAAAGATTGAGAAGTTGGATTCAGAGGCATACTAGCCCCCCCCCCCCCCCCCCCCTCTCACACCCCCCTCTCACGGATTAGGAATTTCATGATTTGGGGGAAAAAATTAGTAGATAAAATTTTTTTTAGGAAGTATAGGTATACTCCTCCCCCTAATATAATATTATTATAATAATATATTATTATTATATTATATATAATATAATATATATATTATATAATTAAGATTTCCATGATTATGGGAAATAGTTTTTTTCTCATTATTTCTGAGGATTAGTCTAGCCCCCCCCCCCCACTTTCAATTTGCTTCCGACGCCAGTTTGACAGTTAAAAAGGTTATATTATATCAACAGATACCTTGTGTTGGTTCGGCAGAAGAAAAAACTCCATTTTTAATGAACTCTGGAATTCTGTTTGGCCTTTTAAGAATCAAACTTTTAAAAGAATATCTTCTTCCCGTTCATTTTCCACTTCTACAGTTTAAGAAACGCGATTTAAAAGATTCAGAAAAACCGCTATTTCTTCATACATTGAAGATTACCATGGTAACTACAACTTAACTTCGAAGTCTAGGGTCTCCATGGAGTTCACAATCTCATGGAAGCTTAGATTTTGATTGATAAAGAAATAATCCATTGCATAGTCAACACAAAGACTGGCTCAGTATTTTGAGAGGAATGTAAAATTGTAAACAGTTGACAGGTGTCGCACGACGACCAATACAATAGGTCTTCCGAGTGACTCAAATGACCGAATCATTTTAGGGTAGCCCCCAAATTACGTTTACTCAATTGTAAAATTCAATCAGAAATGAATTTACATTAGAAATTGCATTCTCAGTGTTTCATCTCTTCAAAATGTACCTCTATTTTAAAGATATCTTTGGCCAGATTATGATCATGGCAAGGCTATCTTAGCCTTGAGTTGCAATTAGTGATTTTATTGAAATCACATTAAAAAAAAAAGGGCTTATAAAAATGCCTCAATATATCAAACATTTCAAATCTTTATGTTTTAAATAGACCCCAAGTCTAAGATCATACTTCATGTTTCTGTGACATGGAGTAAAACATAATCACACACAACTGTGTTTATGCACCATTTATTTCATTTTTTGAATTCATATAATAAACACATCTCTCGGTATATTCTAATTTTATCTAAAATCTTAAATATCACCATGTTTACATTGTTCGGAAAATACAATTTTATTAAAAAATATTTTTATCTCGCAACTTTTATATCTGAACTATTCAAATATTGTTTTCAAGCATAAAATATCTCCTGATCATGAGGTAGTCTGAGATTAAAGTCAAGATGAATATGTTTATGGTTTTTCAAAATTTATACCAGTTGAAGAAAAAAAAAACCTTTAGAATGTTTGACTTTTTATAAACAAGTTCATCACTACTTTATAATCCTAGACCATATATTCATGAATCCACACATATACTATTAGAATCAACACAAGCCATCATACAGTTTATTTGTGAATCATTTATTGTATTCAAAATATTCATCTAATAAAATGACAGGTCTCCATACATAGTATTACAATGTTTTACATGTTTATATAAATCCTTTAAAATAAACACATTTTAATTCATAAAGTCCATGCACATATAAATTAAAAGTAAAAACCATGAACAATCAATTTGTTGATACCAAATGCATTCAAAAATTCACTACTTCATAATCGGTATTGTGTATAATTGTTTACATGTTTCACACATAGTCAGTTTGTTGACAAACAACACTTGTATATATACTCCATTGACAATGTAACAAATACATATGTATACATCCACTCTAATGTATAAATGAGCTGCAATTATATAAAACTAAGCAGTGTGTTATGTTATGCATGTACTTGATAATTTAAAAAAAAAAATTCATGAAATATTTTTATCATGATATACAAAGTTTTATTTACACCAATGTATGTAATCTATAGACACATTAAAGTACCACAGTAGTAAAATATATAGCACATGTTACATGTATTGTATTTTTTTCACTTTACCTGTTGACTCAGCCACAAAGAGGTTGTCTCTGGTGTCCACACATAAACCCCATGGAAACTGTAAATGACAGTTGCCAATGTAGCGGAGGAACTGTCCGTCCTGATCCAGGATGTGGATACGGTGGTTGTTACTGGCTGCTGTCAGGATCTGACCCTGGCTGTCTGTTGTGATGCCGTATGGATAGAATGGTCCCTTGGTAAAAGAGGGAGGACGGTAGGTAAACCGGAGTTTCCCGGCCTGATTGACCACCACTACTGCATGGGCGTCAAAGTCTGACACACAGATATCTAGGTTTCTGTTCTCACTGATGTGTTTAATGCCACCAGATGAATAGAGAGGTTGTCCTTTGTCGTCGTACTGAATACTTTGTTTCTCTGTGGAGCCAGAGTAACACACAACTTTTGTTTGTTTATCATCATCAATGTCCATGACAACCAGGAGGTCACCAGAGGAGGTACTACAGACACGACAAGGTACCCACCCCCGTAGTCTGATCACTGTCTTTATCTTTTTATTCTTCACTATGTTCACAGTTCTATCAATGTAATCAGCATAAACTAGATCCCCACTCCTTGTCACTGCTATGTCCCATGGCCAGTTCCCTGACTTGGTTTTGACTGACTTCACTAGTTCCCCACGGAGGTTGTACAGTCTCATGATTTTGTCACGACCACACGTCCACATCTCCTCATCACTCAGACAGGACACACTGTATAATGAATTAAATAATCCTCTATACTCGGTGTTTATCTGTGTGATGATCCGTGGTACATCAATGAGCGGTCTGTCCAGGGGAGAGGACTCAGCACCGGGAGATTCCATGGTGTAGCCATGTTCTTCTGTTTTGATAGATGACGCTGACAGAGAACCAAACTGTTGATAAAGCTGTTCTTTGTTGATCTTCTGAGGGGTAAAACTTGGTAAGGACACTGTGAGTTTAGGAGGCAATCTTCTGAATTCATCATTCCTGGATTTGTAGGCAGAGACACGGCTGACATCATTGGAGTCCAGTAACGTCTTCAGTTCAGCAATGGTCTGTGTGATTTCAGAAATGGTGTGTATAATTTCATCTTCCTGTTTGTCTAAGACAGCCAGGTGTTTGGTGTCCATTTCCTCCATGTTAGATTTCATGTTTCTGATAATGGTGTTTATTTCTCTGTGCAAGTCTTCTCCATGTTTGTCGATTTCTGTTGTTAATTTCTGGGAGTTTTTATTCAGAGCAGTTATCTGGTCTGTGATAATGGATGCAATCTCTTGATATTTAAGATAAATGGTTTTTTCTAGTTCCTGTAAATTTTTTTGAATGATTTCTTTCTTGTTGTCCATAACTTTAATTATATCAATAAATTGATGGCCGCTGTGTTCTTCAGAGAAAGAACATGTTGCACAAATAGGAATGCCACATTGCTCACAGTAATGTTCACATATTTTTGAGGAATGTTTTTGACACTTTGGAAGATATTTCCTCTTTTTAAATGGCAGCACTTTGTGTTTTTTGGATAGATCAGAGAGATGGTCCTTCTCACAGGCTTTACACAGATATTTGTCACAAATGGCACAGTACATAGGGGGGGCTGGGGTCTCACAGAGATGACACCGTAACACATCCTGAAGGCTGTACTCAGGGTCCATGGTCATGGCACTTTTGTCATATATTCTGAAAAAAAATGCCCAACAAACTTAGTATGCATAAATATAATGTTTTTTTATATTTTTTTTCTTTGAAAAAGTTTTTATATATTATTACATGAAACCTACTTGTAGTTAAATCTGTTTTAATTTTTCAAAAAATTTACAATATGCCCATTCGGTCTAACGGTCACCCAAGTATATTGTAACCATCTTATAAATTATTAATGGTAATTCAACCATTTTATATTAACGCAGAATGAGCTGAGTGAAGAGGATATGTTGGGTTAGCCCCCCACTTTTTTTGCAATGTTAAACCTATAACAATTAGGCACATTGCATCATAGAGGGTTCAGCCCCCAGCCCCCCCCCCCCCCCCTATTTTTCTCACAGGAAAGAAAATAAGAAAATTGTTCCAAAATTTACCTTGAGAAGACGGAAATTTTGAGATGTTGGAGCCATAGGTATACTAGCCCCCCTCCCTATGGATTAGGAATTTCAAGATTTGGGGAAAAAAAATTTTGGTAGGTAAGAATTTTTTGGGGTTCTATAGGTATACTCCCCCCCTCTCCCCCCCCCCCCCCCCCCCAATCAAGATATCTGAGGATTAGTCTAGCCCTCCTTTCAAATTGGTTCCGACGCCACTGTAGTATATGAACTTTTAAAGGTTCCGGGCAGCTACGGTCTACCAAGGTTATTACTCATGTTACTTAATTATCATTTATTTATTTATGATTTGCACACTATCTTTTCTTAGCAGTTTATTAAATTCAAACTGGCGTGCAATAAATTCTCGCCAAGGATAATTTCTTGCCAGTGCATTGATACGTCATTTTTTGTATATAATTTTCTGTGAAATAAAATGACGTAACAAAGCTCTAGCAAGAAATGGTCCTCGGCGAGAATTGGTCCCACACCAGTAGACATTTGGGCAATCTCATTGGCCTCGAGATTTTGCCCTCAAAATATGTTTTACCATGGGGCTATTTAACCTCGTACACAAATGTATCTACATGTATGGTTGACTCACGACGACGGACAAAAACTAGATAACAACAGATCACCCACTGTTTCAGGTGACCTAAAATATCATGTGATTTTTGTGATTAAAATAGTTTTATACACCATTTCAAAGAAAAACAATAGAATTTAATCAGTGACATGAATGTCAATATTGAATAAAGGTCTACAAAGAAATGTAAAGTCAATACATGATACGAATTATAACAAACCTGCCGAGTACAAAATGGCGACATTTCACATGTTTATTCTTCCTGGTACCGGTGTCCTGTAGCTACCTGTTTAAAATCACGTGACATGTTGAGATAATGCACAGAATGACAAATGAGGTGTATTTCGAAAGCCGCCCCCCCCCCCTCCCCGGCATTATTTACTAGATTTATTACTTTACTACATATAAACCAACAAAAAAGCAAATTTATGCGTTAAAACTGTTAAATGGAATATATTGGGAGAGAGAACAAATTAGCCTGTACCTAGCTGAATTTCCAGTTCTTCCTCTGCCAAATCGGCAAATGTCGTCTGCGTTTCAAGTGACAGACCAGGTTAATTAACTCTCTATGTAGGAGAAGTACAAGGGTGTTCCGAAGATAAGAAGGGGATAGGTTTAAATTATTAAGGTGGCTTGAATCAATTTAGGACGTATATACTAACGTTAGTATATACGTCCACAGGAGTTCGAATTTTTATCAATAAAGCCAAAAAACTTACTTTATTGACTGACCCATGAGCTAAGTATGACGTCAGAGTGATCTCGCACAATACATTTAGAGGTGGATCAAGCATCTGTGCTGGGTGCAACTTGTATAGTAAGTACTCAGTCTGACTAAAGCCAGCCCCTACTAATTCACTCCTACAACGAAGTGAATTAGTAGGGGCTGGCTTTAGTCAGACTGAGTAAGTACTCAATGTTAACGGCAACTCTTCGGCTGATTAGTTTTGTTCTGATTTTTTTTTTGCTTACTAAATATACATGCGAGTTCCATATGCATACGTTAGGTGACAAAAATGTATTTAAAAAAAAGCTTGATTATTATTAGAACTTCGTGCAGCCATGTCATTTTGTAATAAATAAATAAAACAAAAAAGAAAAAAAATAAACAGTTAAAATATCTACATATATTTGTTAGCTGCATATGTTGCTAAACCTTTAAATAAAATTGAATATCACACACTAAAAAAATGGGAGGGTACATGTCTAAAACACAGATATAGCGTACACAGATTTATAAATTTAAAAAACAGAATTGATGTGTCAGAGGAAACTAATTAAAACACGTACAGATAACAACAAGGAACAGAATGAGAAATAACACAGATTGTATTTTTAAAAAGCCAAAGTATCCTTGTTGGGCCAAGTCCATGGGTTGCTGTTTAACACTGATGAGAGCTAGATGTGTAGTTTTTTTCTGCGCTCGCCCCAACGGTCGCACCGTAAAACATATTAGAAAAGAAACACTAAGAAACAAAAAATAACTCAGACTTATTGAGACAAACTATTATAAAAATTGATATTTTGGTAAAAAAAAATTTATGTCTTTGATGTTTTTAAATTCTGAACTATTTATCGATTTTGATTTCTATCGATTGCCTTCTTAAACAAGCATTCTGAGAGTATTGCATAAGCAATACACGTCCCCTACCGATTTGTGGAAATTGTGAGGTCACAACAAGTTCCCTGGGACGACAATTAATTGCTTTAATTACCATTGTATTACACACGTACAATCTATTCAGCAGATAAATTATCCCCATTCTTTTGTCATATCCTATCATTTAGACCTTTATTAGTCCCCTACCGGTTTTCACCGGAGGGACTATAGCTAGCTTTCTTCTGCGTCCGTCAGTCCGTCCGTCTGTCTGTCCCACTTCAGTTTTTCACCCTTTTTTTCTTAATGCGTTTGAGAAATAATAGTAAATTTGCTGAACAGCTTCAAAATGTCAAACTACAGATCAAGTTTACACTTTTGTAGCGTCTGGTTGACGTATTTTCGAGAAAATTAATTTTTTATATTCCAATTCTTTAATGTTCGGGTTCGGTATTCTGCATAACAGTGCATTGTTTTCACAATTTCTTATGCAATACTCTCAGAATGCTTGTTTTTACAAGCATATTATTGACCAGTTTTCATTACAATATTATTCAACAAAATCAATACCTTCTACATATAAGAAACAAATTACAAGAATTAGATTGTCATCTCATAGACTTGCAATTGAAAGTGGACGACACACTAATGTACCAAAAGAAAGACGCTTAATTATGTAAATTTTGTTCAGATATTGAAGATGAATTCCATTTTGTTTTGAAATGTCAGCTGATTGAAAAAAAACCTTCTGTATACAAATTTATACAATTATTAAGTGTTCAAAATTTTAAAGAACTGTGTAATTTGGGAAAGTATCTCCATCTAGCTTTCAATATTCATGATAATTAAGAAAAATTCTCTGTTTTTTTTCGCCTGTTAGTAAAATTTTATTTTATATACATTGTCAATGTACTTTACATGTACAGGTACATGTACCATGCCATTATTTCAATATTGCTATTAATTATATGTAATAACCTATGCCATAAGATGTATGTCTTGTGCAAATAAAGAATGAATACTTCAATTAACGGATTATTTTTTAGATAAACTGAGTGTCAATTTAGAGTGTCCAGATCAAAGTCACTCAACGTGAGTGACAAGAGAAAAGGTGTCATGTCCAAGAGGTACATTTCACACGGTGATATTATTTTCACCAATGAATTTTAAATGTACAGTTCCTATCGCGAATTTTCTGTGAAGTTGCGGTTAGCCCGGTAGCATGCCAATCGGCTTTCTACTAAAAATACTACCTAACTTTCACGAACGTATCTTGTATATGATTTGTATTGTAATTAAACTGTAATCTAAAAGTTCTTAAAATCCATATGGTGAATTCAGGGGAAAGCTCAATTCGTGCACTCGCTCAAGTTTACGTTGAATAAAAACTCCAAAACGAAACAAAAGTTCAACAAGTTGTATTTAAGTTGATGAATAAACGGTACATGGTATTCCAATGAAAACCGAATCTCAGAGTTCCAAGAGAACAACTTAATAACGTGCGGAGATTCCAGCACGGACAGTCCGATATAATTCTGTACACAAAATCGACACTTACGTGCGGAAATCCAGTACAGCTAATCCGATATCACACACTCTATGCTAACGTGCGGGGTTCCAGCACAGTAAGCCCAACCGTTCTCCTCCAGATCTTAAACCATTCTCTCCTAGTACTCTTACACCTATTTTTTGACAGACATTGCCTTTTTTTTCGATGACAAAGAGATGGCAATGAAATGATAGAAAAGTAAACATTCACACATATAGCTGTTACGATAATTTCACACTTTTATTGTCCCCCGCCGCAACGCGGAGCGGGGATATAGAAATGCCGGGCGTCCATCCGTCCGTGGGTCCGTGGGTCTGTGCGTCCGTGCGTCCGTCCGTCACACTTTTTTGTAAGCACTCTCATGCCTACAAATTTTGACGGATTTTCATTAAATTTATACCAAATGTTTATACCACTATTACCTTGGTCAAGTTCGAAAATCAGCATTGGTTGATACTTTTTGTTGGAGTTATGGGACTTTGACCGCAATAATGACTCCGTTTTATCCAAAAATTGACCGTGTAAGCACTCTCATGCCTACAAATTTTGACGGATTTTCATTAAATTTATACCAAATGTTTATACCACTAATACCTTGGTCAAGTTCGAAAATCAGCATTAGTCGATACTTTTTGTTGGCGTTATGGGACTTTGACCACAATAATGACTCCGTTTTATCCAAAAATTGACCTTGTAAGCGCTCTCATGCCTACAAATTTTGACGGATTTTCATTAAATTTATACCAAATGTTTATACCACTAATACTTTGGTCAAGTTCGAAAATCAGCATTGGTCGATACTTTTTGTTGGCGTTATGGGACTTTGACCACAATAATGACTCCGTTTTATCCAAAAATTGACCTTGTAAGCGCTCTCATGCCTACAAATTTTGACGGATTTTCATTAAATTTATACCAAATGTTTATACCACTAATACCTTGGTCAAGTTCCTAAATCAGCCTTGGTCGATAGACTCGATACTAGTATACTGCTTGACCGGCGGGGGACCCTGGAATTCTATTCTTGTTGTCCAACAATTATTTAATTTGCCTGGAGATTAAGTAAAGAAGATATCAATGACTAGTGTCAAGAGGATTAACATTTTTGTCACATGAAAGCATCTCCGTTTGTTTGTTTGGTTATTTCCTTTTTTTTGTTACAAACTAAATTGCATAGTTAATTTGAGAGAAAAAATTAAAGTTAAGTTCTCATAGCAGCTTGTAAATTTAAATCGATAACTGTTACATTAAAAGTTTAAAATCGAAGATTTCTAAACTTATCTATAACAATCTTTGTTATAGATAAGTTTAGAAATCTTCGATTTTTGTTATAGATAAGTTTAGAAATCTTCGATTTTTGTTATAGATAAGTTTAGAAATCTTCGATTTTAAACTTTTAATGTAACAATTATTCAAATCATTTTTTAACCACTATGATATATTTCTTATCTTATGTCATTAATATGAATTTATTGAGAAAGAGAAATAACATTCAGTGTGAATATGTAATGCTTAAACAAGCAGTGAAGGAAGGTATAAAACTATTTAACTTTTCACATGCAAAACATGTAAAAAATAATTTCAATTATTATTTTTTGTTTAAAAACAATGTACAGTTGTCTATTCATTGTTTGAAAAGCAATTTTTGTTATTCTATACTAGTAAATACAAAATTTTTGTACCCATTGTATGAATCTATGTGGGAAAACCTTTTTGATCTTGAAACAATAGATTTCAACTGGGAAAAAATTTGTTACTCTAAAATTAAACAAATGTGTGAAAATAATATTGCAGAGTTTAACTATAAGTTACTACATTGTATTGTAAACATTAATTTAGCAGTAAGCAAGTGGAATGAGAATGTATTTCCACTATGTGATGTATGTAAATCAGTCGAAGATATGTACAACATTAATTTGTTGTTTAGTTGTAAAATGGTAAACAAAATATGGAAACGAGTAGAGACTTTTTTGCGTCTCACAATAACATGGAAAACTATAGTCCTAGGTTTTTATAAAGATAATGATGTTCATACAGTTATGATGAACAATCTTATATCTTTTGTATGTTTAACAATTTACAAATATGAAATGAAATGTAGATTTGATAATGAAATCATGTCAGAAAGAAACCTTATACAAAAACTAAAATGTAATCTTTGTTTACAAAATGATATTTTGAAATATGCGAAGAAATTTAGATCTAATAATAATATGTTTACTAACTAAGAAATTATTTTTGAATGAATATATTGAATATATGGTGTACATGTTTCTTTAATATGATATTTGTTTTAATAAAAGAAAAAAACCAATTATGCTGATTTAATTAAAGTTCGGAGGATTCGAAGCAGATGGCTATGCGATGAATTGGGTTATCTCTCTCTCTCTCTCTCTCTCTCTCTCTCTCTCTCTCTCTCTCTCTCTCTCTCTCTCAGAGAAACCTGAATTTATATCATGAAATATTTTATGCGCCAAGCTGACAATTAGGGGAGAGATACAACTATAACATGTACAGTGCTGGCAACAAAATTGTAAAATTAATCCAGAGTAATATTTAAATTGTAGGTCAAATATATGCATATTAGCAAGGTAACAGAAATCTCCTTTTAAAAAGGCAATGAACCATTTTTTCTTCCTTTTATTATCGTGTTTTTTGCAAGACAATTAATAAATAAAATTTAGAAAATTGATGTTAACTTTGTAAAAAAAAAAAAAATACATTTATTAAAGTTTTTCTTTTCAGCCAACCGGCCAGAACAAATAAAGACTAAAGTTAAATTTGCTTCTCTGATTGAAAAAAGTATATTGTCTATATTTAGACTCAACGTTCATTGTAGAATTAAAAACATTGAAAAATTAAAAAGAAACTTTAACTTCTATACGATTAAACGTACGATTTTTTGTGAATATATCCCATGCACGCCGTATTCAGCGCCCAACGCGTTGGAGTCGTAAAAAAAAGGGGGGGGGGGTTCGCCTCCAACGGGGGATATGGTTTTCTCCACTGATTTCGGAGACGGAAGAAAAGTATGTGAAAAAAAATTTTGTTGGTATTTATTACACTACCTGTACAAACTAGTAATCTAATCACGATACAAACACTCCAAAACTTATACATTCACGGCATGCAATCCATCGCGGGTGGTCAAAATATGCATATTAAGTTTGCAAAATCTATACGACCTGCATCGGACTATTTCAGGCATGCAGTTAAAATTGTGAAATAAATGATCAACCGTGTAATTGCAGCAATTAAATCCTAGATTTTAAAAAAACCTTTCTGTCCTAGTGCAATGGTAACGCACGTAGGGGAGTCGTTTCTGGGAAAACAAATATGCATGGGGAAGAAGTGGAATATATAATATATGTACTTTATTAAAGATGTTGAATATGTTTTGACAGTAAGAAAGACATAAAAACAATGAAATAATTGTGGTTTTATCATATCGATATTGGCGTTGTGAAATTTATGCAGAGTGGCAGCTGTTATTGCTGAAAAAAAAACCCCGTTAATTACTACCCATATTTATATCAAAAGTTAATGTACATGTGCACGCAAAGCTACTTACAATACAAATACTTTGTAATGTACAGTACATGTAGAATTTTTGTGCATGTAATAGTGGTAATGTTCAGATGTAACTTTTGAAGTGAAATTCAGTTTTTAAAAGTAGAAACAATTTGAAGTGATCTGGATTTTGAAAAAAGGAACAGTAGTTAGTAAACTTTTTTAATTTGCTGCACCTTATCATGATGTTTTTTCTTTGGTTGTGGAGTGAACTTTTAAGAAGCAAAGCAACCAATGTTTTGAAACAAACTATTTTTTTTAATAATAATGCATACAGCAATTGGACGTATATAATTTCTTTTTCAAATAAAAAAATGTGTAAGCTATAAATCATGCATATATACATGCGCTCCTCATATATATTCATGCGAAATAAAAAATTTCAGTCCTATACTATAAAATTTAAAAAGTTATCCCTGTATTACACAAACTAAAATTTCAATACAAGTAGTTTTCCATGTTCGTGATTTGGATTGGGGAGCGCCTATGAATATACAGTATGTTTATGGCCATGCAGAATAACGTACCGTAATATCTACATTCTATAATTTATGACTGTACATGTATAAACCACTCGAAGTCTTGAACTTTACATTGATTTAAATTTGATTACTCATTATTAATGTGTACGTGTGTACAATGAACAATAAACACTGCTGCAATACCAACAGTTAATTTCACGAATGCCACGTCAGGTTTTCTATACTTTTACATCGGGCTCGTAATTCAAAATTTACTGAATATTCCTATATCATTACGCTGTGTCGATTTATTAACATAATGATTTTGATGCTTAAAAGATAAACGTCTATGCAAAATACACATGAAATGTCTAATTTATAACAAAAAATTATATCTTAAAAAAATAAACCAAATGACCTTCTCTCATTAAAATAAGAGACCAGCACTATATTATTGCGCATTTATATTTTGGAAGTGCAATTTGGTTACGTATTTTCCAGAAAATCTGTCAATTGTCACAGGTACGCAGTTAGATAAGTAAAACGAAAGGAAGGAACGTCAACTAAAAAGTAAGGCTTACGACGAAGAGTAACTGTCACTTTTAAACATGTCAGCTGCAATGATTTTAGATGAAGCTAAGGGTATGAAACTAATTGAATGGCCGAGTTATCTCTATCAATCTTATCAGATCATATTCGTTCAGGATGTTGGGCATTTAACCGTGACAAGTTCTTGGAAGTATACCGGTTTGGAAATACATTATGTTTCCATGTTGGAGTTTAGAATAAATGTTTGAATATACATGCAATTTGCAGCTAAAATATGTGCACTGATATCAGACTTACATGTATTCTCTTTTGAAAAGTGGAAAGACATAGCTTTCATTCGGCTATGCCTGTCTATTTCTCACAAGAGAATATGACCAGACCATGCAAACCAGGGACATTTTATGGAAAGATGTTAAACACTTATCACATAAAAGTATTCTTTGTTTTGTTTTGTAGACTTGAAAAAACCATGGATAGTTTCCTGAACATGTTTGGGAATGAAGTGAAGCACAGCTACAGTGTAGCCAGAGCCCGCATTGATAAAAGATTGGGTAAAATGTCCTCTCTTCACCACAATCTAAGAATTTGCAATATTATTTCCTTTTAAGGACACACAGTAAAGATTAACAATACAGCGAAGTCTCAAATATGAACATGATTTAAACATGGAACTTTTATTTTGCACATAATTAAAATGTTAAACTTTTCTTTTTGCATTTTACAGATTTTCTGAGAAAGGTGTATGGAATCCTGTCTGTTCAACTTCTCTTCACTTTTCTCACCGCCTCAGTATTCAAATGGAGCTCAGTCATCACATATATTGTACAGACCAAGTCAGTAGTTGTTCAATTTTATACAAATTATGAATCAACAAAGCTTTTGAAAATGTTTACATTTGTTGGTAGTGAAATGCAAATGCAAATTATATTTTTGTCTATTACACTCTCAAAAAAACAAGGTTTGGAAGATATATGAACTCAGAAGGCATTAAAATTATGTTAACCCAAGATTTTAACCAAACTCAGGATCAATAATATAAACACACAAAGAGAAGGGGGTTGCATGTTTAGTCCATTTTGACAGCTTAAGTTTTTTATTGCACATGCTCTTTTGATATTTTGTTGTTAGAAAATATTCCCAATTAATGCAGCGTAAAATTAAATTAAAAGACTGGAAACATGATTGATGGATAAATGCAGTTTGTTGCTATTTAAAAAAACTGCAATGAGATTTAAAACTATTTAATCCACCCTCTTCCTTTTCAGCCATTGGTTGGTGTTTGCAGGGATCCTCGGGAGTCTTGGACTCTGTGTCGCTCTCCAGACCTACAAGAACGACTACCCCACCAACTACATGCTCTTGGCAGGATTCGTAAGTTTTCTTGTTTTAAAAATTTACATTGGATAACGAGAGATGTTGGCTTAAATGTTGAATTTTTGTGAAGATAACAGATTTATGGTACAAAAATGTATGCAATTAATTGAATAAAAATACAATGTCATGTACCGACTACCATTATCTGAGTATTAAACCATTGATTATTCATAGCATTATTGTTGATTGGTATAATATTGATGTTGTCTTCTGATTATGCATGTATGTCTCTTCAAAATATTAAATGTGTGAAGAAAGTTGAATTTATTTATGGATGTATCATTGGTTATTGTAACAAAATTTGAAATTTCTCCATTTGTAGACAGCGGTTGAGGCCAGCTTGGTAGGAACAGTAGGTGAGTTTGAAACTCAATTCAACCCTGTTAAATTATGCTCCATTTCATTCAGTTAGAGGCCCCAAAAAAATTGGGATCAGTTTATTAGACATTTTAAATAAGTAGTGTGGTTCTTCCTCACAGTTCAAAAGCATTGAACAAAGTTCAAAATATAGACCTCATATCTGGCACTGAAGTTAGATTCAATATAGGAGAATAACTTCCTCAATTAAAGCACTTGCTGTGTATGGCTAATAGATTAAAATATTTTCTTTATCTGTTGAAATTGGAACCAAATAAACTATTTATTCACAATGGCAACGCTTAGTATTCCCTTATTTTACATGCACAATTAACATGATTAATGTTAAATTATTAAATCAACCATCTTTTTTTAAAAAATTAAGTATATGTATCAAATTGTTTCCTGAAATCTTGTACTAATTGTTTTTATAGAAAAATCAGGATCATTTTGTTAGTATTTTTCTGTTTGTTCATGGTAAAAAAAATAGTAATGTCTCCAGGGGGATAAAGAAACAATTTTCCTGACAGAAGGGGACAAAGCTTTTTATACCAATGCTGTTCAGCAATGGTCTGTCAATAAACTGTGTGTTGTTGTTTTTTTTCAGTGACTTATTACAGGGTGGAGAGTATTATCGAAGCCTTCCTCTTGACCATGGTCGTCACTGTCTGCCTCACCGCCTACACCTTCCAGTCCAAGATGGACTTCGACCGATTCAATGCAGGGTCAGTAGACATCTTGAAACAAGAATCAAAAGCGAAAAATCGTTTATTAATGTATAATTTGGTCTTATAAATTAAAAATTGTATTAAATATGGAGCGTTTCCATCTTTTGTCAGAATAACATATTTAAGCAGATTTTCATCGATATCCGGTAATAAACACCTCATCTCAATTCATGTTGTTATCAATTGATATCATTATGATTGTATCGATAGTTAATAACATTGTTGATACTGCTTTTGTTACAGGATCTTCTCCCTCATGAGTATTTTGTTCTCTTTCCTATTCCTTCAGGTAATATGCTAGTATCTTAACATAAATGTACATTATATAGAGTTTTTCATTATTAATTATATAGGGTCTTTCATTACCATTATTTGTTAGGGATATTACTTTTAATCCAAGTCATTTAGTTTTTGTACGATATGATTCAGTGTATATATTGAAAATTAAATTTTTTTTTATTTCATTCCAAGAAATCAAGTACAATTGTTAATCATATTTATGGAAATTTTATTTTAGTACGTCATTTTCTGCTTGTCTGAAAATTTTATGTAGTAAAAGAAATGTCAAGTCTCACTTCATCAATCAAATGTCATTGTCCTTAACAAACACATTATCAAGAAATGTTTTGAGTTTACCCTTTTGGTTATTATTTTCTTTTATTAGATATTCTTTCCCATGTCTGGAATGAGCCGCATGATTTCGGTTGGCTTTGCAGTGCTCTACTGCATGTATATCATCTACGACACAGGACTGATCATGGAGCGCTTGACCCCAGAGGAATACATTATCGCCCCCGCAATCCTCTACATGGACATGGTCGCACTCTTCCTGCGCTTGTTGAAACTCCGTGGAGAACGCGAAAGACGCAATGATTAGATTAAAGACTGGTTTCCTACTCGATCAGATTATTACACCAATGAAATTTATTTTGAATGATTTGGAAAAACACATCCTGTTGTATCGTCATAATCCATTGTGGCTTTAATGTCCTGTGTTTTTTTCCTGTTTTATAACAGCTTTGAACTGGCCTATTGTTTTGTTTTGATATTGTATCTTCAGTATGTAAGGGAAAAAAAATTAAAGAATCAATTCTAAATTAAATACCACATTCATTGTCTTCTAAACATTCTTATGTAAATTTAAGATTGGATTGTTTCTGAAAAATTGAGATGCTTTGGAACATTGTATAATATCATAAGATTCCTCTCTGTTGATATTCTCACAATATTTACCTTAAAAACTTATTTAAAACCCATTAATTGTTTTTTGTTCAAAGCTTAATTTTTGTTTTTTTAATATATTTTATTTTCAGTTGCCATATTTGTTTAATTAAACAGAATTAATTTTCAATTTCTTTGCATGACTATCATCTTTTGGTATACCAACAGAGTACTCCAGTATTTCAGGAGTGATAAAACTATAGATGTTCATGCTTGTGTATATGATATATAAGATCATTTTTAAAAAAATAAAATGATTTCTATTTAATTGTGTTTGTTAGTATTTGAGAGGATATTTTGATTGTTGTAAAATTTTGCACAATTAGAAGTGTACAAGTTTGGAGAATATTCATGCATGATGATGATGCCAATATATTGTAAAGAGCACAATTAAAATTGACATTAAATTTAGGATAACTACCTAAAAAGCAAATGGATGCGAAATATCTAATTTTAATTACATGTAGATATTAAATGAATCTGATACAAACCCCTCTTTACGGCTGTTTTGACTCAGATGACCCCAAAGATTGTTCAGCCAACTAGCTAGATTTTTAAAAAGTAGGCATGGTGCCATTTGACTATATGCCTACTTATCAATTGAATATCATTTAAAAGTCTGGAAAATATACTAGCAGAAAAAAGAAACTGCATTTATAATATATGAAAAAACATCTCAAACTTACAATGAACAAATTTTATGTAATACTGTTCATACATGTATTCGTAACAACATTTCATAACACATTAATGTCACCGTCGAATAACGTCAATTTCAGCACACTCGAAAATTTCAATGAGATTGGTAAATTATTGACGATGTAAATTGAAAAATCTTGATCTGCCCCGGCTTTTATTCTGCCCCGGCCCGGGTTTGCCTACCCATTTTACCAAGACTCCTTATTCATCGGGATCGAAATACATCAAATTACTGCGCGGATATGTTCATAAAATACATTTCCTAAACTATTTATCTCTGTAATACTAAAATTAATTTTTAAAAATACCCTTTGTATATGTTAAATGAAAATATTGAAAACTGCAAAGAAAATTATGTGTTTGACGAATGTTTTACGCACTATATTGGGTGTTTTAATTTCCGCCTATAGGAGTTGTTCGGCACTCCAGAAATAGAAACCAAGTAATTTCCACCGGATTTTTTTCCTTCCAACAAACAGTAACTGAGTAAGTCTATGACTTTGTGTTGTAATAGTGCCAAGTATTATGGGTCTTTGTTGTTAATGATAATATGTAAACGGTGTGACCGTTGGACCGAGCGCAGATTTAACACAATGCAGTTTGATTTTTGTAGAACAAAATTTATTTGAAACGCACACAGTAGGATCCACCTGGTTGCCTACTCAAATGATTAGCCAAAGTTTAACTAAACGTCGCGTGCTGAGTCTACATTATGACGTCATATTTCAGACGTAAAACGTTCACGTTTTGTCTTCGGAAATAGCCGAAGAGAATTACGTTATTCCGAACTTTTTTAAATTTCTTCTTTCATTGTTTATCAATTTAATTCATATAAATGCCGCGGTAATAAAATTGAATACTTTATTCAGTATCTAAAAGATCAGTTCCTTGATTTTAATGTTTTTATTTTCCATCTGATAATTTGATAAGACATACATAGAACTAGTCGTGTTTCTTGATTGAAGCACTATTGAAACTTATCTGGTGTCCTCTTTTATTTCTTTTAACTCAAATTAGCTTTTATTGAAACACTGAAAAATTTTCATCGAGTTTAGGGACAATAGACATCGATAAGTACCAGTCAATCAATGATCGAACTAACTTTTTACAAACAAAATGGCTGCCAATATGGCGGCGCCCAGGGCTGGAAGAAATTTTTTTTGGCCTTAGTACCCCTGATTCAACTTTCATTTTTCACTGATTTTCTTATATATATATACGTGTTACCATTAATCCTCGCTTCGCGAGGCGGGCTTCGCCCGCCTCTCGCTGCGCTCGGTAATATCATAGTTTTCTCGAAATGGATCGTCTAAATAAGCGTTTGTTTCAATTATGTACTGCGCAGATCTTTTTGGAAAGTGACGTGACAGCTATGGCTAACAAAAAGAAAAACGAAGTTGTCAATAAAATAAGAATACTACCATGTTGTTGGAATTGGAAAAATGATAATTCCAAATAGATTTTTCTTCGTATTCAAATAGAATGTATTCAAATATCTGATCGATTGTGACTTACATCTACATGCATCTGTAATAAATTAAACTAATTCCCCAGTTGTATGTCTAATTTCGGTACATAGAATTAATACCCGGTGAAAACACCGAAATACCCTTCAAAAACACCAAAATGCCCATTATTACGCCATAAAGAGTGTATGTCTAGTATTTTATATAGATAGTTATTGTAAATAAAGTTAATTTTTGGAATAAATGTATATTTATTATAATACTTGAACTTGTGTTATATATGTGTGCAAGAGAAAGGAGCAATTTTGATAGAAATTACGTCTTTAAAATAATGGCTATTTTTATAGTTGCTTCCACTCTATATGGATTTTTGATTGTTATTATATGATATTTAAAAATAAAAGCTGATAAACTGTTATTTTTAATTCTTAGGAATAAAATTGCACACATCTATTCGAATGAAAAGCAATTCATGCAAGAGTTATCGTTCTTAACCCAATGTCTACACATGTTAAAATCGCTATTTATGTCAAAATAATTACATTATCAAACTGAAAATTTGGGAAATACATTTAAACACTTAGATTTAAACTATGATGTTAATTATTTGTGCTCAAATGAGGCATTTCGGTGTTTTTGAAGGGCATTTCGGTAAATCACGGGTATTTCGGTAATTCTAGTTACCCGTCTAATTTTAATCTTACCATTCACCATAATTTTTATATCACCAGCAATATATTTTACAAGTCATGTTATATTCAGACTTGGGCACCAAGACATGTGAAACATTTTAACAATAGCATGTCCAAAAACTTGAGGCCCTGTGAATTCTGGCCATATATAGTAAATAAATACTGAAACATTCCACAACCTAGATGTGCCATGAACCACAAGCTTAGAATGTTGATCAGACTATCAGAAAAATACAAAATTTACATTTGTCTGATGAAAATGTGTGATGTCAGTAGGATATTTTAAGCTGAACATGTCTATTAAATGGCATTGTTTGCCATATTTCTCTCTTTCAAAATTCATTGCTGCTATCCAATTGCATATAAGTCCTATAAAAGTCAAGGACCTCTTATTAAATAACATTTCCAAGTATTCACTGTAAAGGTTTCTCCTCTGTGGATTTACATATTTTTAAATCTTTGTTACTCAATCCAATGATTCAGAAATTATTAAGTTTTACATATGTAACGGGATGGGAGAGATAATGACGGTCCAGACTGGAATTTGAACCCAAGGGTGATCTTCGTTCTCGAAGATCGCCCCAAGCTCTTCCCCTGGCAGGAGTTAATCTGTCAGTTCCAGGGGTTGGTAACGGCACCAAATGTAACGGGATGGGAGAAATAATGATGGTCCAGACTGGGTATTCGAACCCGGGCCCCCTGAATCTCTGGTCAGGTGCTCTACACACTGAGCTATCTGGTGCCGGTATTCGAACCGGTCTGACCCTCACACACATTTTTTCAAAGCAAGGAGAAAAGTACCATCAAATATACAGGTCAGTGTATTATTTTGCAGAAACAGAAAAAGCACATAGAACAAGGAATTGATGCACAAAATTTAATACCACAAAAATGTTATACTTCAAGTCAGCCATGAGATTTAGGTGTGTTGAACATGCTGAAAGGGTTATGATATATAGTCCTATGATATGCTCAGCTTTAATCATTTGAACTTAACAGAATAGAATGATTTTATAAAGATGACAATGCATAGAAAACACTCGCAAAAAGAAACCAAAGGAACTTTATGAACCTCACACCTGAGTATAAATTTTAAAACTGAATGATTATAATCAGGAAATGGGAACTACTACATGTACTAGGACGAGCTATTTTAAATACACATGTACACTTATTTGTCTGCTTTTTAGAATGTATTGAGAGCATCAGATGTTACATTATCATGATTTCTCTTTAATTTTATTTTGGCTGTGGGAAAAAATTTCATGTACATTTTGTAAGCAGATGGAGCTGTGTGAAAGGCTAACAATAGATAAAAAGAGAAATGTCTGCATGCTTATATACTTTTAATTCTTGGGCACATATTTGATTTCGATATTTTACAGAAAATTACAATCATAGGTTGGTAGTGATTTTGAAAAATTTGCAGTCTGAAAACAATGCGCATGATCAGAATAACAGCTGAGAAACAGTGAACAACTGTTGCTAAATATTTGATATATGATCTAGTGCAATAAAATATAGTGTACATGTACTTAGCTTGCCATGTAGATTTCAACTGCATTCATTGTATGCATGTGGTTTCTTTCCTGTGTCAATCAGGAAATATAACAATGGCAGTCCAAGGGATATATATTGTGTTTGTTGGTGGGGGGGGGGGGGGGGCTTTTTAAAGTAAGGTCAATCAAATATGTGAAATCATAAGTTTGAAATTTTTAGGGGAGGGGATTCCAGAACACACCTGTTCCCCCCTTCCGATTATCCCCCAACCCCAGCATGTAGCTGAGTCGATGATTCCCAATAAATGTATATGATATTAATAATACATGTGTGTATGAATGAATGACTGTCACTGTCACACACCTCTAACAGGTAACAGCTTTGTCTATTTTCTTATCAGTGCCTTGTTTCTGGAGATTCCTTGATTATAATAGTCAATACACTAAACTACATATACATGTACACTGATATAGATTTATGGCGGACAAGGTTAAGACAGAAGAGTAAGAATTAAATTCTGGGTTTTATGAAAACTTTACTAGATGTTGACTTGTCATGGATTCATGTCCTTTCAAATGTTGATAATTGTATAAAGAGACATAGATTTTATTTTTGAAGATCATAGAAAACAGGAAATGCAGGAAAATGTATGCTGTTGTGTAGTCTTGATTCTGTACTATCAAAAGTTATATCAGCCGACTTAAATGTGGTATGCGACTGTAGGCTTTAGCTGACAAAGAGTGTAGGTTGAGTCTAGTCAAGCGTGTACAATTACATTTTTGATATACATACATGTATAGTAAGTTCATTGTTTATACTTGTAGAAAGATGGCGACCAAGGCGACAAGTAAAGATAGTTTTGGGAAGGAGTCCATTGTTGATGATTTCATGTATGGAAGTAATGTGGCCACAGCCCATGTATACATCAGATTGGGTAAGTGAAGCAGTAAATACACATATACATTACACCCAGGTGTAAATCCCGAGGGGGAAAGTCAGGGGGTCAGCTAGCTGGCAATTGGAAAACTTGCTGCCATTTTCTTCTAAAAATAAGCTTTGCCTAGTAAAGGAATAATATGCCAAAGTGGATAGGATCTACCCCATTCCCCTTGAAAATTCAGAATTTTTAAATTCAGTTACTTTGTCCAGTTAAAGAAAATTTGTACATTTTAAAGGCTTCCTGAGGAAGGTGTACGGGATCTTGTCTGTCCAGTTATTGCTGACCACCATCACTGGCTTCCTGTTCATGTCCAGTGAGACAGTCACCAACTATGTACAGCAAAAGTAAGTGTGGCTAATGTTAAAGTAAGTGTGGCTAATGTTAAAGTAAGTGTGGCTAATGTTAAAGTAAGTGTGGCTAATGTTGAAAAAAGTGTGACTAATGTTAAAGTAAGTGTGGCTAATGTAGATAGTATGTGTGGCTAATGTGAAAGTAAGTGTGGCTAATGTTAATTTAAAAGTAACTGTGACTAATGTTTAAAGTAAGTGTGGCTAATGTTAAACTAAGTGTGGCTAATGTTAAAGTAAGAGTGGCTAATGTTTAAGTAAGTGTGACTAATGTTTAAGTAAGTGTGGGTAATGTTTAAGTAAGAGTGGCTAATGTTTAAGTAAGTGTGGCTAATGTAGAGAGTATGTATCACAATGGCTAATCTTAAACTTAATGTACATGTAACTAATGTTAAAGTATGTGTGGCTACTGTAAGTGGGACTAATGTAGAGAGTATATCTGACTGATTTGAAAGTGTTACTAAGGTAGAAGTAAGTGTGGCTAATGTGAAAGTAAATGTTGCAAATATGAAAGTAAGAGCGGTATTTGTAAAATCAATTGTGGATCATAAACAAATGTAAAAGTAGAACCATCATGACTCTAGTTATTGTTTTCTTATAAAATATCACCATTTTATGCTATAAAACTCTAAAAATGATCATTTTGATGATCTAATTCCCTTGATCAAATGAATGTTAACACTGTAATGTATGTTATGGATTTGTTACTTTTTTATCATCAGTCACTGGATGCTGTTGGTTGCTATGGTAGGAAGCATTGGGTTGGTCATCGCCCTGATGATCTACAAAAACCAGACCCCCACCAACTACATCCTGCTCGGTCTCTTTGTGAGTAACGACCATCTTTCTCCGTAGTTCTCAGGGACTACAATATGATGGAGTAAAAAACTGAAAACCTTGTCATGCAAAGTCAAATTAATGTTTTATGGACTGATTAAATACTTCAAATTAGTTTGCATTGCACTGTAGTGATGCTTTATTAGTCAATTTTCTTTAAAGACTTTAATGCTGTTGTGGAATACAATGAATTTTAGATCATACTGTGTATCAATTGATAAAAACTAATTACATTTTCCCATTGCAGACAATGTTTGAGGCCTACTGTGTTGGAACTGTTGGTACGCAGTATTAATTTTTTTGTATTTCTCAGTTGTAATATTCCATGTATTTATGACCTTTTGTAACTCAGCAGCATCAGGGCAAAGTTAAACTTGAAAATAAGAAATTCTGTGTTGATTGAAACTTACTTCCTACACAAGCGTTAGAGACTCAATCATCGTTTTTGCTCTGAAGCTGCTAGAGTAGTTGATATCCGTGAATAATTTTGACTTGTTGACCTATATTGTATTTTCTGTGTCCTGACAGTGACCTTCTACAAGGTACACAGTGTGTTGGAGGCGTTCCTGATGACCCTGGTGGTGGCTGTCAGTCTGACCATGTACACTCTGCAGAGCAAGAAAGACTTCAGCTCCTGGGGGGCAGGGTAAGTACTGCAGGACAAAAAAGATTTCAGCACCATTGGGGGGGGGGGGCAGGGTAAGTACTGCAGGACAAAAAAGACTATTTGGGGAACTGCAGGATAAGTAATTGTACTACATAAAAGATGTATAAAAATGCTCAGGATGTACAATCATATATGTTCATTTGTTATATTCAGTGGTATTTTCTCACTATATATCTCTATTTAGACGAATAGGCAATAATTGTAATATTAGCTCGTCCGAAAAATATTGACCGGTCAATATTTTTTTGATACTGACCGGCTAGGAATAATATCTAGAGAACATTCCCTCTATTTCAAATAATCGCCTCTGATTTGTTGATTCGTAAACGATGACGCGAATTACTCTTCGCGACTACAAAACAAGGTGACGTCATAATAGACAGTCAGTCAAGGCAAGTAAAAAACGGACACGCAATGCGACGATTTGCTATCATAACGGATATAAGGATTTGCGAATTACTGTGAAGTAAAATCAGGTAGAACATCTGTATGTTAATTCTTACGGTCGGCGGAATATCACCAGTGGCTGTTTGATGCTGAGGATATTTTGGAAATGAACTTTGCACAAAATTGAATTCGTGAATTCTTTGTTGAGCTGAGAAAATTACGGCGATCTGTTTTCAATTAATTTCTTAAATTTTGGTTTGTTTCGTCATATAACAAAACAAATGTTGACTGTGTTTTCGGGCAACATTGATTATATTAGCCCCCTTGGGATGAAAATATTGGCCTCCGCTTCGCGTCGGGCAATATTTCGTCCCTCGGGGGCTAATATAATCAATGTTGCCCTCAACCCCAGTCAATATTTGTATAGTATAACTGTTGTGAAATACTGATTTGGTATGTTTTATTTGTAGACTGTTTGCCTGCCTGTGTGTGCTGTTGGTGGCTAGTTTTCTTCAGGTTAGTTTGAAATCAGTATATAATTTTTCTTTAAAATGGCTTTTATGTTGATTTTTGAAAAAAGAAATACAATTTTTCAATGCAGTTTAACATTTAAATCTAAAACATTCACATGATAATAAAATCATGGTGGCAATAATAAGTATCAACTAAAAGGACCTATTAAATCAAGCTGATTGAGGCCTTATTCAGATAAAATTGTTTCAAATTTTTTATGACAGTTTACCTTCAGATTATGATAATTGTATATTATTATTTAATTAGGAGAGTTATTTTTCTTGGAGGGGTGTTACACCTTTAAAATATCTGTTACTTTACCATATGACATCAGTTATTATATTCTTCCCCCGAAACATTAACAACATTTTATTTTGTAAAGAGTTATCTTTCTTAGAGGAGCACTGCCATACATGTTAACCTCCAGTAATGAAAAATAGGTAGACTTTGAACTCAAAAGCGGTAGCATTGCGCGCGGCGCGAGGTGGTTTCAATTTTCATGTGAAGCTGATGGCTACAATAAGGAATATGAAGGAATGCAATAAATGAAACAATAACACTATTAACACATGCAAAGAAAGATTTATTTGTGTTCATTGGTGTAGGATTTTGTAGCTAGCTTTGCTTTTCTTAGAGTGGTCTTTTCTGGAATTGAATCAAAACATTCCACGAAAATCAGTAGAGTTAACATGTATGAGCACTGCACCTTAACATATAGGTCTAAAACAGTTAAATTGCCTACAAATTCGTAAAAAATTCACAGCATTAAAAATAATCTGTTTTACAATATTTTTTTCCCATTTCTTTTGGGTTTTTTTTTTCATTTTATTCTGAATGCAAAGAGTTGTCTTTCTTAGAGGGACGTTGCACTTAATAAATATACTTTTTTTTCCCCATTAAATAAATAAATTCTATTTCAACAGATTTTCTTCCCCACTGTCCTGATGGACAGAATGATTGCAGCTGGGGGTGCTCTCCTGTTCTCGCTCTTCATCGTCTTTGATACAAGCATGATGATGCACAAACTGTCTCCCGAGGAATACATTGTGGCCTCTGTCAACCTCTATCTGGATATCCTCAACCTGTTCCTCCATCTTCTGAGACTTATGGGAGAAAGAAAGTAATGCATCATGGGTAAACAGGAAGTTGGTCATTGAAAAAAAAAAGAATGGTGTACATTGATGATCATGAGACTACATACTCCATAAAGTAACATTCTACAGAGAAAAATCATTCAGCAGATAAATCATGTGATGTTTTGGGAGGTTTATCTTTTGGTCTGTACTATATTTCATAAAGACGTACATTGCTATATGCACTGAACATTCTCTCTAATTTTTAAACAAAATTTTATCCATGTGTAAATACTGGTACATGTACAGATAAAACTAATTTAAGAAGACTTTTTCATGATGAAAAAAATGATCAGTACCATCTAAGTATGATTATGATATGATTTGCAAAAATAATATGGAATAAATGCTTTATTGTTCAGCTATAGCTTTATTTTGGAATATACCGGTACTTTGGATTCAGCTTGTCATTAATTAATACTGGGAAAGGAATCAAAAACATGATTAAATTTGGCTATAAAATATGTGTATACCTTACTGAGGTTTTTGAAACTTGTATAATTCCATGCAATATGTTGATGTTTGTATTATAATAGTTTATGATACATTATTGTTTTATTAAAGGGAACCAAAAAATTTGGGTTTTTTTTTCTTAATTTTCATTTTTCAGATTAAAACTGTCCAAAATTACATGTATTTTAAAAATAAAAACCACCTGATGAAAGAAGTGTTTACTAGGTTTTTGAAATTGACATAAAATCAAACTTTAACCACTTACAAAAAAAAACCCAACCACGAGGTTAACGAAAAACTGAATAAAAGACACGTTGTATTATTTAGTTATTAGCAACCATAATTAAAGTTTTTGTTAAAAATAACGACAACAAAAGTTTAACCATGAGGTCATGAAGCACGAATTCAAATAATTAATATTTAATGTTTAAAAAGTTGAACTCTATGTTCGTTGATTTCGTTGATTTTTCTTTGAATGCAGTTTAGTCACTTATTGATATTCTCTAGTTATCTTCAGATAAACAAAAGAGCCGCGATGTTTAGTGGTTACAGTAATGCGAAATATATTCTTTTCGTATAATATCAACGTTACCGATTAGGCGATCATATTTATAGAAGTCCGCAAGCAAACCTCGCCTGATTCCATCGGCAACATCAGACATGGGCTCGTTTGAAAAGCTCGGCTAATTTCGTCGCCTAAATTGAACCTCGACATTCGGCACGCTTTGGTCGATATGCTCCTTGCTAGCCTTGTCCCATGATCCTTTGCTTGAATATCCAGGTAGGGGGATGGGGGGGGGGGGGGGGGTCGGATGGGTTCTGACACCCTGGAAAATTCAAACTTAATACATGTACATACATATGTAGTTAAATTAGAAAAAAAGGCCTCGGACACCCCCCTCCCTGGAAAACTGTCTGGATCCGCGCGTGAATTTGAGTCCCAAATCGTAGGCTAGGGGATCATGGGACAATAAACTTTTTAAGGAAAAGCAGTGGTTGCTCTGGTACCGTGCTTGCAGAATATAAAGGCTTCGAAAACCAGGCTTGAAAAAAATTATAATGATATATTGCGTATTTCCGATGTACATGTATGAACAAATAGTAATATGCTTTTTTTCTACTTTTTTTTCCGTCAAGCCCAGTTTTTAGGAACACTGGAATTGCGAAAGAAAGCTGTTAATTCTTATAACTATCTGAATGAAAAAATTAAAGTCAATTTAAGATATGATTTAATGTAAACAGATAACGTTTAGCCCCTAAACTGCTAAATATTACTTAATAATCTACTCTTTTAAAATTTTCATCCGTTTACTAGAAGAGAAGATTTTTATCTGTTAAAATAACCCTTGAAGTCATTTAGAAATTCTGTCAAATCCGAAAACAGTGGCGGCGGCCATTTTTAAATACCCATACTTGCGCACCATAGTCCTACCCGCTATAAATATTATGGTTTTGTCATGGCAGCGTCTGTAGTAACGGAATCTTATAACTGACATGGCGCATCCAGGTATGTTTCTACTTCATTTACTGCATTAGTTTTATTAATTTATGACATAAAATTATGTTCTGTTAAAGCGGTCGGCATTGGATGTTCGCTTGATCCATCGATCATGCCAAAAACATTACATGTAGTCTGCTATCATAGTAAACGTATTGGGGCTGTCAATGTTTCGTATTTTATTTATAGGCACGGCCAACGCATGCATTGCAAAGCCAGTGCACAGAGTTTAGAACTAGCCTATATTATAAAAATAATCGATTTCCAATTTGAGTTGGAGAAAATGATATTAAATGCAGCGGTTTAAAAAAAAATCAGTTTTATGGTGAAAGAAGACAGCTTTCACAAGAGGCTTCTTTTCCTTCTATTTAGCCGATTCACGATAATATATTCAATACAAACCTGGTTAAAGCGCTTATATATATTGTGTTTATATCTATACCGATAGCAAACCGAACCAAATTCATTATTAGCTAGCTTTACAACCTTTAATGTACCCTAGTATTCGATTCAAATTGCGAAATAGTAGGGGCAGCTAGGTTTGTAACACGGCTGAGAGCCCCCCCCCCCCCCCCCCCCAATAAAATAGGGACTGAAAAATGCATGTACTAAAAACATTACAAAGATTAACTGGTACCAATAGTTGATCAGGTTTTTAAGTAATCTTATTCAGTGTATCAAGGTCATTTCGTAATAATTTTAAGAAATCTACTATATAAATAGTCTTACATATACTAAGAGGTTCAAAAGCTGCATCGATCGTTCGTATTTAATGGTTCTGTAAAGTGTTCTTTGAACTTTTCTAATTTAAATGGCCAACAGAACGAGAGTGCGTCACGGCGTTTTGTCTGAGGGCTTAACGTGACGAAATAACTCAAATTCTTTTTAAAGATTTCAAAATCGTGAAATCTCTCGGGTCATGGGCTGAATTCAGGTCATTTAAGGAAAACCCCACATGATACGTGTATTTATCAGATTCATTTATTAATTGTTTAGATTAAAAATTGAAAGAAAATAAATATGTCTAATTCATAAAAATAAAAATCCCAGGTAGATATACTATAGAATTATCCATTGTAATAAAGACGAATGAAGTATTTCATTCTTATACATGTATAGATTTATGCAATTGTACAGAATGATATAATTTATCATTTATATAGTTATATTATGCTGCAGACTCAGTGAAATTAATTTTTTTTTATTAAATAGGAATAATAGATGAATCTTAGTTTTTTTCTGTCTTTTTTTTCAGGTGGATATGGAGGTGGACCGCCCCAACGTAAGTGCATAAAATTTAATTTCTAAAACAAGAATAAAACTGAAAAAAACACAGCACAAACAAAAATGAACCCTGTTGATAGCAGTATTTGAAACTCAAACCTTACCTAAACTTACCATACCTTATTTCAATTCGCATTTTTGGTACTGAAAGGTGCAAAATTCACACGTATTATATATTGAGCAGTAAAAATATCTAGCCTATGAAGAAATATGTTCCCCGGTGCTCAATTATTTTGATACCTGCACATCTTAACCATATAATATAATTGTACCTGTAATTAAAATTGAGTTACAATATAACTTGAAATCTTATTTATGAATTTTTATAACACAGAATGGCAACCGGGTATGGGACCCCCACCACAGGATTTCCGGCAAGGAAACGGTCCCCCTCGTGCAGGCGGGGGTGGCGGACCACCCCCTATGGCCCCGCCTCCGATGCAGGGCATGCCCCAATTCGCGGGGTATGAGCAGGTCGGAGGATTTGGACAGAGTAAGTGTCATATCCTTCAAGTTTTAACGTACAGTTTTGTATTGGGTTCTCTAAGGAGGTGCTGAAAACAAAATTTTTATTTGGCTTTCTAAAATATTTAATACTAATGTGTTTCATTTTTATCATACATGCATGAAGTTTATTAATTAAGTACATATCATAGCATTTGTTATAAGGGAGCTACACAAATAGCATTTTGTGAATCAGTATATGATTATATATGTACGCGTATAACGAAAAAAAGATAAGAAACGTAATGTGATTATGAATTATACAGTATATTGTAAATATAACCTTTTTATTACAGTGAACTTTATGCCCCCTCCCCCTCCTCCCCCACCCCCCTCAGGACCACCTCCGCCAATGGAGTTCTCAGAGTGAGTACAATGTTTCATTAAAAATCAAAGTACTGAAAGGGATTGATATTAGTTAATTAAATAACTTATACTCTGACTACACCGCTCTGTAGTTTAATTTTCTTTGTGGGTGTTATACAGTAGATAAATCAGCAAAAGTGTTACTGCCGGGTCTTTATGCTATTTTGTCGATATCCGCATTAAGGTCATCCTCTATTTACATGTAATTCCACTGCAAATATAGACGGGTTAAACTTTCAAATTAAAATCCTGAAGTCAAAAAAATTTTTAACATTCAAACGTTTATTGGATGGAAACTTATGTCATTTTGTTTTTAAAAATCAGCATTGCCAATCTGGATGAAGGAGCCTGTCGACAAGCCATGTTAGATCACGTGGCAGAAAACTGTTGCTATGGCAGCAAACCGGCAGAGGAAATGCAGATCACGCATCATCACGGCCTGACGGCCTTCCACGTGAGAATAACTTAGTTGTTATTTTAGCAACAACAAAAAAAAAAAAAATAAATAAAAAAATAAAATAAAATTATTTATCAATGTTTATTATATATGACATAATAAGCCCCGAGTCGTCGCTTGTTAAGAGTCATCAGGGTGACTAAATTCTGCGGTATTCTAAAGCTTTCTTCACTTGTAATCAGCGTTGCATAAACATCTGACATTTTCAAAATTAATTTGCTAGACAGAAAAAACAAATCACTGAAAAATCAAAACTGAAATATTTTGATAATACATATAAACAATAACTTGAATTATCTGTGTTGTAGTACACTTTGGAGACGTTTACGGAGGCAAGGAAGACCGGGTTTCAGCACGTGCCTTACCGTGGGGGTCCCGTGGACGGCCCAGAGAACGGCATCCCTCCACCACCCTGGCAAATCCACTGTCTGGCGGACAGCATGTTCCACACACACGTCAAGAAGATGGAGGTCCCGCATACCGCCACCGTCCGGGTAAGATTTATTTTTATTTTTGAATCTATGAAAGTATTTAGCATTCTTAAAATTCCCGTTTTATGTCGCTTTGCGTCGTTTTATGGTAAGGTTTTTTTGATCTCTCAGTTTTGTGCGTTCATATTATCTGCATTTTTTATGTTTCTGAAGCTTTTCAGCACTAGGATAAGTAATAAAAAAAACCACCCTTCAAATTTACAAAACTGAATATAGATGTAAGAGCAGTAACTTGTGAAAAAATTTCCCAGATTTAAAAAAAAAAAGATTGTAGGAAATTTTTAGCAATATTATAATTTATAACAGCCCTGTCATCGATGTGACGCCCAAGGTTACTTCCGGTGCTGGGAGTGTCATGGCTGGGGTCAGACTGAGTGTGAGGCGTGCGATAGGCGGGGGTTCCACGAACACTTTGATCCTAACACAGGTCAACATGTCCGTAACACCTGTCATCGTTGTCATGGTGACGGAATCTGTAGGTGAGAAGAATTTCATCAAGAAAGATTATTTCTTAATCCATATTTTTTTTATTTAAAAAGCAATGACATTTCAGATAGTCTTTGATCTAAATTGAACTTACCTTCTTGTGAAATTCGTGAAGTATCCGTGTTTGGTTAAGTATGTCATAAAGTTCTGTGCTTTGTGGTTTACAGTTGTCATAGATGCGGTGGAGACGGTAGGATCACGTGCGATGAGTGTGACGGTTACAGGAACATCAAGACTTACATAGAACTCGTAGTTACATTGTAAGTACCAAGTCCCGCATCAAGACCTACATAGAACGCGTAGTTACATTGTAAGTACCAAGTCCCGCATCAAGACTTACATAGAACGCGTAGAAACATTGTAAGTACCAAGTCCCACATCAAGACTTACATAGAACTCGTAGTTACATTGTAAGTACCAAGTCTCGCATCAAGACTTACATAGAACTCGTAGTTACATTGTAAGTACCAAGTCTCGCATCAAGACTTACATAGAACGCGTAGTTACATTGTAAGTACCAAGTCTCGCATCAAGACTTACATAGAACGCGTAATTACATTGTAAGTACCAAGTCTCGCATCAAGACTTACATAGAACGCGTAGTAACATTGTAAGTACCAAGTCCCGCATCAAGACTTACATAGAACTTGTAGTTACATTGTAAGTACCAAGTCCCGCATCAAGACTCACATAGGACTCGTAGTTACATTGTAAGTTCTCATGTTAGGCATGAGATTTTTTCAACCTTTAAAGAACTAATTTACGAGTGGTAAAAGTGGTGTAATTTTGTAATAAAGTACCAGTTTGCCGTGCCATCAACTGCTGTCAATATTAATTGTAAATACGAAATATTTGTAAGAAAACAAAAGAAAAGAAATCAAAATCGATTTTCAGGCAAAATAATTGAAGTTGAACTCGATTTAAAAATATGCAAATATAAATTGTTTTTTAAAAGAAATTATATTTGATGTAAGATAATTTACAGGATGTTTTTACTGTTTTATGCCAATGTTTGTCCTGTTTTGATCTCGCAAATGTAAAATTTTGCATTGCAGTACAAATCATTTAGGAGAGCACGTGATTGAGCGATCGGACATGCCTGACCATCTTGTCAAAGAAGTAGGCGGCGAGATGGTGTTTGAACAAGTTCTGGATCAGGTAAATAGTTGTAAAACAACGAGAGAGAGAGAGAGAGAGAGAGAGAGAGAGAGAGAGAGGTCATTTTGTGAAATACAGAAACTGTCAATTAAAATTGAAACATGTTTAAAGAAACTGTGTGAAAAGGTGTACATTAAGTTTGCCGTTTGTTTTGATAGGTATTCCCAATAACCTCTTACCCGATTGCTGAGATCAATCAGAACTCCATCCGAATTGTAAACCAGCACAAAGGGGCGTTCCCTAACGAGAGATTACTTAAACAGGTAAGCAGGGAATCACTCTACTGACTTTTGAATTTCGATACTTCTCATCACTTTCAAACAATTTTGAGAAATTTCATTTTTTTTAAAAAGTTTTTACTTCATCTGAACGTTATTTGTTCATTGTTTTGATATCTTATTTTTTAAAACAATTTCAAACATTCTTAAACAGCGACAACAACTAAGAGCCGTTCCCGTTACTGAGGTACACTACACGTGGGACGAAGTAAGCACTCGCTACTGGATCTACGGCCTGGAGAGGAAGGTCCACGCCCCCGACTACCCACAACAGTGCTGCTGGGGATGTACCATTCTATAGAATGCGCGCGCATTCTGGTCTCCGGTTACATCACTTCCTTTTCCGGTTTCTAATGCTGGATATTGAATGAGCGACTGTTTTAAATAGTGTATAATTTTGCTCTCTTTTTCTGAACTTTGAAATGTATTGGGCCAAAGTAAACTGTACTTTTTATGTATTTAAATATGTTAAGAAATCTTATTTTAAAGTAAATGTCATTCACTTACCCTAAGTGTTACTGTAGGCCTAAATATGAAATTGTTGCAGGTAAAACAAATACTCGTTAACACATTTAATCATTATCATTTTTTGTTCAAACTAACATTTAATGTAATTTTAATAGTTACGTCGTTAATTTTATGATATGGGTTTGTTTCTGTATACTTGGTATATGGGTTCTATTTTTTTATGAATAGTATTACTTATCATCATTTTCTTTCACATTTTCTTCAAATGAACTCATTTTGCACAACAGCAAAACAAAAACTGATATGCAATAAAGCAATAACACTTTAGTTTGAAAAGCAATAAAACAATAACGTTTTAGTTTTTAGAAATTATCAAGGAGGATGTGATCAAAAGTTGGTAAAACGATTAGTCTTACTTTAAATGAAATTAACTGAATAATTGATTTCTGATTATATATAAAGAATGATTTAAAAATCTATTTCATTTTGAGACAAAAAAGGTTTAAAAATAGCCACGACCAACGATCTTCTTTCCTTTTTAAACATGAATTGTAGAAGTTTAGAATCATTGAGTAAGTTAAAATGCTCTTTAAGCTGTATATTGTTGTCAAATGACAAATATGCTCGGCTGATCAGGCTTATCTGTGATATACATATAATCATATCTACGACAAAATATTTGTCCCTCCACAGTGCTGAATACATGTATTATATGTACCTTAGTTATTGATATACGTCAGGTATTATCATTTAGCATGATTATGTTTGATTAATTAGTCTTTTGAGTTAATTTTAGCAGTAGCATACATTTTGTGCCAATGAAAAAAAAATGATTGTGAGATGCGCCCTGGAGTTTTAGTGATTCTCTTATCACTTGATAGAGAGAATTCTTCTATGAGAGAGGTCATGCAGAGAGATATGAGATTAAAATTAAACTGATGATATGCACACATGCGTTGAAAAGTATTATTTTAATTTTGTAAACAGAGATTTTTGTTCTGACAAAATTTTAAAAGAGTGATTTTATTGTTTCTTTCTGTTTTCTTGAATAAACTGTCCAAGAATTAAAATGAGCTTTTTTTTTTAAAGAAAAATCCTGTTTGTTCAATAAATGGATGATTAATGGCATACAAGTATTATCTACATTATATACCACATATTTATAAAGAAAAAAAATATTGTGGAAGGTTTTCAATTAAGGTGGATCTCTACACCAAATAAGTGTAGGAGATTTTTGTTGCATACATTTGTTACTAATAATAGGCACAATATTCAACAATAATAGACCTCAAAATACAATACTCTATTTTCTAGAGAATTTTTAAAACATCAGTCTGGTTCCAGATAACCCCTTATTTATCAAATTTGTTAACATTTCTGTTTTAAATTTCTTATGAAAGTGAAATGTCATTAAGTTTAGAAATAAAAGACAAAATCATCATGAATGAAGTTTGTATTATTTTTATTGGAATCCACATAAATATGAAACTTAAATATAAAAAAAAATCTTTTAAGGCAAACTGCTGGACAAAATCCCACAAAAATCTGAAAATATAAACAATATTCATTGGTTAATAAGATGAAAAAAAGAAATTGAATGAAATTGAAAAATTAAAGAAAATACTGAATTATTGCAAAAATCTTGGTATGAAAGATCCTGTTTATGAGTTGTCTTTCTTTATTTTACATGGTCTCAAATATCTTGGGACCATTTTTTAATTAATAAAATTCACGAAGAAAAATTAAAAAAAGGAACAAGTCTATGCTAAATATGTACATGTGTATATATAAGATGTGTAGTGCTTATGATAATATTTGAAGATGAAAAGTTATATTTTTGATGAACGCATTATATATATTTAACTATTCAAAACAAAATATTAGTAGTGAAATTGCCTTTTACTTTTTTTTATATACAATAGCAATTATAAACAACAACCATACGCATATTTATACATACATTAGATGTCCATAGTGATACACATGTACGTGTGGAAATGAAAAACATGCTCCTTTTCAGAATTCTGTCCTTCCCTCAACTGGCTTGCAAATACGGGCTTCCACTGCTATTGCTACATATACCTAGCGTTATCTATTTTAATCAAAAAACATTAGTTTAATGTCTAAGTTTCAATGCAAGTAGTTTACTGCAAATGTTTTACATTTTGGAAATTGGGATCAATTCAAGAGATCGTACTTACGGTATGTATGATCGTCTGTTGCAGATGACATGACTAAAATGTATTGCCAACATGCGCGGATCCAGAAAATTTTTCTAGGGGGGGGGGGGGGGTCCGAAGGATAATTGTGTTTGCCAGGGGGGGTCCGAGGCATATTTTCGCGATAATTTTACTATGTAAATTTAATAAATTTTCATTTTCCAGGGGGGGACCCCCCCGACCCCCCCTCTAGATCCGCGCATGGCCAATAGCGGTGATACAATAAATTATTTAAATTCCACGTTTTCCGTACAAAACAGCTGATAATCAATGTTAGTTTAAAGCTTTAAACAGGAAGAAAATTGACATACTTATAAGCGTTTTGGTGGCTTTATTCCTATATCACCTCCCTCTTAAGAAGAGTTCAATTTAACGGTGTATAGCTATTTTGTACCACGACAAAATATTATCAATCCGGAACAAAATGGCGTTTCGAACGGATGTCAGACATGTTGTGACGATGTAGCCTTCCACCTTAAGTATAATAAAAGTACAACTGAATATATCACAAATGTCAAAACAACAATGTCATCAATCATCTACTAACTGAAGTTTAAGATGAAAGAGAAACCAAAAACAAGATTTTTTATAAAGGGCAAAGTATCCAATAAGATATGTCTGCACTAAAATGCTATTGCATAAATGAGGAATATTATCAAATTTTAATATCAAGTACATGCATACCGTTCACTTTGTATACATTGTATTTGATAAGGATATTAAATTCAATATCTGTCCAATTTGCTTTAATAATACACATGATTATGTAAAGTAAATATGGGACAGTAAATAGTACTCGAAACAAGACAAACATAATCATGTTACCGTGAAACAAACTGGTAATAATGAAATGGCATACTATTAATGCAAACCACCGCAAAATGCTTAAGGTAGCTCCATACTCGTAAAATTCTCTGAGGAAAGTTGAAAAACCGAACTGATATCGACTTAATAGACTTAAACGTCATCAATTGTTAGAAAAAATATACATGTCATCACACTTTTTGAGATGCCAGATAAACATAAACTAAAGCATATTTTAGCATTAGAAAAATGTATTTTTTTTTTCTGTTAAAAGTAAAATCTTGTAGGCAGAAATTTGTTTTTCTTGTTTAATTTTAATGTCAACTTTATCAGAAAACTAAAATTACAAAAATATTTTAAAATTAATCGTTGGAATAAGAAAAACTATAGCATTTAGACATACAACTGACAGAAAAGTCAGAAAAAGAGTTATCTCCCCTTTGCATAGATAGAATATATAAAAATTTGGAAATTTAGTGTAAAATTAAGTGCGAAAATATCTTTAACCTACCAATAATTCTAATTACATCCATGTGATTATATTCACATAAAATAAATAAATCTATCTTGCACAATTTTTAAAGAATTCAAAGTTTTACAAAAAAGTGTGACGTCACAGAACACTGGATCTACTTTAAAATAATTATTGCTTGTCTATTTTTTGTATAAATAAGTTGATTTGATAATACTTCTTAATAAACAAAAGGTATAGATATTTCCCAATTTATCATTAGAGGACCCTTTCCTTGTATTGAATTGTGTTGTACTATCACAATATTCAGCAACCAACTTTGACATATTAAGAATTTGTCCCGCTACAGTTACAATTCTGTTCAATCTCCTCAAGGAAGAGTTTTAAGATTCATTTGTTTTATAAAAAATTTAAAGATCAGAACTTGCATCAGAATCAGTTACAATGAGTTTCAAACGCAAATTAAACCTGCTTTTCCCCTTGTTGTTTGGTCAACACGCATTTAATATGCAAATAAATTGTCCATCTAAAATTTCATATGATGTATAACATTTATGAAAAATAAAGAGACAGTTAAGTGGAGAATTTATCCTAAAAGACATACAGAATTTATAAACCCTTAACACAAATTGAAAGTTAAGAGACATTTAAAAATAATATGCACTGAAAAGATATATGAGGTTTTATTTTTAAAGAAGAAAATTAAACGCCATTTTTAACATAACATTGGATATGTATATACATGTATATCTTTTAATAATATCTGGCGGATGCACTTTTTACATATCAACATAATAATTTAAGGACGTTGGATCCTGCGATCAAAAGTCTCTAAGTTTATTTTCTAAAGTATTTTTTAAATATCTACACACATATCTAAACCAAAATTCAAAACAAAATTTTGGGGTCTATATGCTCCTTTCGGTGCTACGGTGTATTTAATATGACCTCTCTGCACTGAAAGTGCAAATTGCACATAAATCGCTTTTCCCTCTATATTTTTTTATCGAAATGAACCATGGTTTCAAATACAAATTTACATTATTTAGAGTTAATAAAATTAAAATTATCATAATGAAAGAGTTTGCAATTTCTTCACCTTATTGATATTTTGACCTTTTTGCACTGGAAAATACTATTTTTATTCATAAACGATTCAACATGCAATTAAATAATTTAAAAGTCTTAAACTTTTTCTCAAATTATGACAGACTTGTCAAAAGAAACTAAAATATTCAGAAAATAAAACCAAAAGTATGGGTCTATAATGTAAATTTTGAGATACGGCATAAAATAAGCTAATTTTAGGGGTAAATCGGAGTTTATTTTTTCTTTAATTTTATGAAATATCACTTAAACATGCCAATATATGTTGATAGAAATATTGAAATATTTTTAAATATGTTTTTTGAAACAATACAAAGATATCCCAATGCATAAACCATCTGAAAATTTGCTCTGCACGGAAAATAAGAAAGCTAAAATTACGGTACTCTAAAACAACTTAGTTATGAAAAATGTTCATTTTCTTCTTAAAAACCTTCCACCACAAAATATAGTCCCTAACTACACTCTCTAAATATGGAATTTTTTCTTCACTATTTTATTCAATAGAGTTTAATTGGCATTGTAAAAAAGGAATTTACAAGTAGAATTTATATATGACACAGAATTTCCAGACTAGAGGTGACACAAAATGGATACCCAAAATCAGAGGATCGAAGCTCTTTAAAGAAAATAAATAACACATGAAGTATATGAAGTGTTTCTATCAAACCATGGTATATTTTTTTCCCTGAAACACTTATGACCGTAAATTGGTTGTCTCTCTTTTGCAATGATTTGCTTCCATTGTTGATTTGTTTGTGTCTTCATTTCACATTTAGTATACTGCAACAGTGCATTAATCAAGTGGTTTTTGTTTTGAAAACGTACATAATGCGTATCTTCAACAAACATATACATCATATAATGTACAATATTTGAAAAGTTAATGAATTATACCTCAAGATGCTGCAAAAGGGTGCACGATATCTTTTAAAAATTAGAAAAATTTGTTTTAGAATTGATTTTCATTTAAAAATCCTGTATACTTTTTATTTCAATACATTACAACGTATATACTTCATTTGGTGGACAGTGTTTTTCCCGTAATATTTATAAATTTATTTTGTTCAGTGTGTTAATTATCATACTGCGGTCGAACAATGTGTTATTTGTTGATATAAAATTCTTAACAAAAGAATTTCTCACCAAAAGAAAGCAAATTATGAATTATTAAGAAAACGTAAATTAAATAAACGCTGTAACAATGATAAAAACTAGTTTCAGATGGGATACTTATTGTGTAAAACATTCATTTAAGGTCCTTTTTGTTAATACCCCGATTTCAAATGTCCTTATGCCTCAAATACGTTCAAAAATAAAAGCAAAAAAATGGTTTTTAGGTCAGTATTTGTAATATATTTTAACGCAGGAAATAAGATAGAACGATGTTTTAGCCATAATTTGAATAATATTTGTTTTGGGTTAGATCTATTATGAGCGTGCCAAAATTAAAAAAAAATGGTGTCATGCCATTATTATTTTTATACATTTCTACTTGACATATTTTCTTATCTTTATGTAGAAATCTGCCATTATTATCAATGATATACTCATATGGTTTTAACCATAAAGGGTGACATATGATATTGGTATATGTAAGAATATTTAGAATACCACATGAGTGCCAACTGCCAAGCGAATTAATTTTATAGATTAGTGTAAAAATAATGAATGTACTTTTAGTAGTAAAATAATAAAAGTCATAAACACTTTATCTAAAACTGATAGCCTTGAAATACAATTATAAAATTCATAAAGACTAAAATTTTAAAATAGGATAAGAAATTGTTTTTGACAAACCCAAACTTACGATGGCAAATCCCCAACCTCAAAAACACATCTTGTAGACAAGCATCAATTTAAAGAAATATAAGTCAAAGTTTACGTTTTGAGAAAAAAATATTCTGTCTGAAATATTTCGTCTGCTTTTAAATTGTCAAACACAGAACAGATGTGTCGATCAAGATTTGGCATAGTATTTAGTAATTTACCAGGCAGAACAAAAAGAGAGTGGGGAAAAACCCACTAAGAAAAAGAGAAGAAAGAAGAAAAAATTCGAGACAACTGATAAAGAGGAAAAGTTATTCTTACACTAAAAAGTAAGGAAGTAATGTAATTAAGAATACTTGTCTTTATACCTCTGATAACATTATTGAAATAAGTTGTAAATCTTGTTCTGTTTCCCTAAATACGTTGAGACATTGACGCGGAGTGACTCCACCATCACAGCCAGACGAAAGAACGCTGTTTTGATTCCCGTAAAATGTGAAGTTCGTTACATTAATGACAGCAAGCTAAACTCCGTTAATATTAACAAGATTCTTAATCAAGATAGAACCCCTTCTTTTGATGCATTCTAGTTTTATGATCTATGGAAGGGTTCTGCACCAGACTCATAAATCATTCGAGAAAATTGGACGAAAAGCTAGAAGAAAAAGAGAAAGGGGTTAGAAAAAAGAGCGTCTAGTGTAGCAGATATTATTGGTGAGATGCTTAACCATATTTTTTTCTCAGTTGTCAAATAAAGGCACCTCGGCTGATAAACCTTGTTTAAACTTTGTCTGTGCAACATTTATGTATATAATTTCCCCATTACTCGTGTGAGATCGGCCCGATAAAGAGTCTACTTGTCATTCTTCGAGACAAACCCCATCCAACTGAGCGAGTTTTACTGAGATGAAGTTTGGGCATCCGCAATCTACCACTTGTCTAGATAAATTAATACATAATCACTGAGATTTTTGTGATCCGATTTCGACGAGCACCTTGTGTCAGCCATTTAATCTACGGTTAAATGATATTTGCAGATAAACAATAAAACTGCACTTAGAAAGCGTATCGGGCCAAAAAAGAAAGTATTAAAAATCATTAGGATCCCCGCTATTTACGAAGATTTTAAAGTTAAGGCGGGAACACATGTTGAACGTTATCATCATGCACGCCCTCAGATGTAAACACTTACCACTGAGATGTCAAAGGAGATTAGTGTGATTCGGAGTAATTGCAAATCAAATCAAAGTTTTTGAAACAACAGGCAGCGTCGTTTCTTTTAAAAAGCCATAAAAACAAATTAAAAGTATGAGTAAGAAAAACAGTCTCAATCTAATCGAACACGCGCGTCCCAGCGGGGTTATCTCCCCTAATAAGCAAAATATTATTGCCGTGTGATTCCCTGTCTTTGATCAGTATACAAGTTCGTAGTAGTAGAGCAGGAGAGAGAGATAGTAATAGATGTATTGATAGTTTGCTACTTAGAGGACGAACACATACCTGTCTTCTAGGCAATACATCTTTCGTAAATTATCTACTTACTCTCACAGTAGAAATTGCCAAATTTTGTCTCGCAGAAAACCGCAGCTTGCCTGATTCAGAGATAAAGAATTGTATCTAATTTGCGTTTGATTTAGGAGAACAAGATATTGGATAATAGCTGGGTTGCTTCCCGATTCAGGGTCTTGTTTTATTAAAGGATCTTTCGCGAATATAACCGAAGCCATCGGTGCATAATTAAACGCTTGATTCTTTAACATCCTTGTCATGCCGCGTACAATTATTTCTTAATATTTCTTGTTTTACAACATCTGCATCAACCCCATTTTACCCTTTTTTCATTTTTATTTTACACACTTGTTAACTTCCCAAAATATCATTACGAGAAGAAAATTTATTAAGAATTTTAAAACAAGATGTATGCCCGGTCTATGAGCCATCTGAAAATAACTGGCACCGTTGTTAACTTGAGTAAATTTGCAGTACAAAGTTTGGTTCCAAACTGGCGTTTAATGTGATAATCCATTTATCTCGACTCGGTGTCGCTTCTGTTGGAGAGATACTTGAATACGACGATGAACTTTTTGAACCTGAAGTGAATGCACTCTTTCCTAAGGACAGGGTTACTGGTCTAAAAAAGGAAAGAACCTGGTGGCATGTGTAAATTTTTAATATCAGGAATATGTTTGATTCAATTCATATAAAAGTTCCTGTTCGTTTAGTTAATTGCAATAAAGAAAATGTTTATCTTGTGCATACATGTAAAGCTATGAAAAGTTTGAACAGGAAACTTTGAAAGTTTACTTTTTGTCGTAGATTTATAATAGAAAGTGTCTTGTTTTTAGGGAGGGGTTGTAATGAAAATAGTAGAATTATTTTTTATTTTATATAACACAATTTAAGATTTGAAATCTCTAACTAACTAGGTAAAGGCCAATGCTCTCTAAGATACACAATAATACATCAAACAAAAACAAAAGCTTTTACATTTTAAAAATATCAAAACCTAATCCGTAAATCTCTTTGAAGACTGTTATGCTTGTGTTTCTCGGTGAAAGGCTTTTGGACAAAAGTTTTGTATGTAAAGCTATTTTATAAATAACAATTTAACTTATATTTTATATTGAATGTAATTCTAATCGTGATTCTTCTTTTTCTTCTTTTGTAGTAAAGTGCAGCTCTTGTCGCATTTTCTTACCAAAAAACGTTTAGTAAAATATTAGAGTTTTGACACAAAACAGGTATATGTTTGCCAAATTGAGAAAATAACCACATAAGTCATATCAATAGTAAGGAAATATGAGATAAAAATAGTTCTATGGATTTGGTTGTCTATTACTATGATCATGAGGCAGCATCAAGACATCTTTAATGTACACCAAGTCAAAATTTAAGTCATTTATAAGATAATGGTTTATTGTATAATGGCAATTGAAAATTTTAATAAACAACGTTATATCGAGACACTTTTAATAACACTTCAATTCTTTCAGTGTTTTCAATCAATAGACATTAAGACAGTGTACAATTTTTTACTTAATAGGTCTAAAATTGCTTCATGATCCTAGGGCCATCGCCTTAGATTATGGTTCAATTCTTTAAAAACATTAGATTACGTTTACAGAAGTTTTTAAAATTATATATAACATTAGCGTCTGTAATTACAGTTTTCATGTGAGAAATTATAATAAAACTAATGAAGTACATTAGAATTTTTCATAAAAATTTTATATATCATCAAAATAACTTTCTTAAATTTTTGTTTTGTTTTAATATGATGTAAACTTACAACAATAATGTTATTAGATTAATTGTTTTTTTTTAAGTTTTAGGAAATATTAATGATATTTATTTTAATGATATTTATTTTAGCCAGAAAAAGATTTGTAGTTTCTACAGACTATTACTATATATTATGTATGATTAAAGCAGTTATTCTTTTGTCGAATATTTAATTTATTTCTCTCAATTAAAGGGACTTGGACACGATTTGAGATCACCAATTTTAATTTTATTTTTTATATACAGAATGGTTTACTGTTGCATTTTAAATGATTGACCAAAATATTGAATGTTAAAGTCAAGTTACAAGCGAGATACAGAGATAAGAATTAGTTGTTATGTAAACAAAGCTCGAGTCTAATAGTTGTTTACAAAAAATGTAATGTAGAGAATTACCATTTTTAGATATAATGACTTGTAACAAGAATTTAAACTAATTCAGTATCTTCATAAATACTATTTTCAACAAAAGAAAGATACATTTGATTGAAACTTATACCAATACAGCACATATGTAAAAAATGACAATATTCGAGGTTTGTTTACAAAATAAAGAATTATGAACTCTGTATTTTGCTTATAACTTGATATTTGACTTTCAAATTTTGACATAGCATTCGTAACTTCTATATTTTTCAGTATAAACATTGAAAATGGAAAAATAAAATTTGAAAATTTTAAGTCAAATCGTGTCCAAGTCCCTTTAAGCACTAAACACGGACAAAAACTATGACTGTATGCTTTGGATGCTTATTGATATTTCATAAATAATATTCTACAACTATCATCTTCATAATTACGACAACTCTGTGGTAAAAAAACCCAAAATTAAAACTGTTTTGTTTTATATTCTTTGAAAAAATATTGGTATAGTGCAAAATTCTAATAACAATAGTACACCTAATAAACTACCTAGGTAAATCATGATATATGATGATTTAAGACGTTTTGATTTAATCTTAAAGCTCAGGAGAAAACAAATTTGCCTCTAAAACAACTTATTTTTTGTTGATGAGTTCGAGGCTATGATTTTGGTGCGATGGCTTTGATCCAACATGGATTTCGTGATCATCTTATCAGGATGAGACGAGCGTTTTAATCTATAGGACATAACTTTGTACTTTTCTTTTGTTTACCAGTCAACGTCTTAAAAGTTCAAGGAAAAACTATCATAATCTATTATAGAACAAATGTACAGATACTGTAGCCATTGCGGAATGTTTTTAGCTGTACATGCATTTCTGCATGGTATATTATTAGGTTTATTAAAAAATTAATAGCATTAAATAAAATTTAATCGTACGTATTGAATTAATTTAAATCTATCATTTGAAAAGTAAATCAGATTATTTTCAAAATCTATTTAATGCATACTTCAAATATCGAAAGATGATTTTCAAAATCTATTTAATACATACTTCAAATATCGAAAACCTTCTCATAGATGTTTCACTCGCATACACACACATATATATATAGTAGCTATGTTTTAATTATGATTGCTGTTGTTTCCACAATCAATATAGATATTGCTTTTAATCATAACATGTTGTCTCGTTAATGTGTGTAATTAACTTTTGATTTGTTATTGAATATGCATTTTCATCGAATTTTCTTACATTTAAATTCATACATATTTGAAAAAAATTATGCATCTTTATGAACTATGTTGTTTTCTGTTCTTTAAATGCCTATTCTAAAATTAAAAAAAAAATAGAAAAACGTACATGTAACTTTAATCTTTTAAATACTTGCAAATTCTCAAGCCGCGTTTTCGTTAGTACATGTATGTATTGTATATTGTATAGAACAAATAAATGAACTGTATTTTATGGATCATACTAAAATTGATGTTTTCCTTTAAAATTTGTTATTAAATTAAATTAAAATTTTACATTTAGAATAAATCTTCCCAATATTAAAGTAAATTATATACTGGTAGTTCTTAATCCTGCAATACTCAATTTCAATTCATTTTTTTTCATTTGAGTATTGAAGTGCATCATTTGTTTTGAACATTTCTTTTTCGTTTTTGTTCTTTGCTGGCTTCTCTAAAATCATTTTACATTAAATTTTTTGTCGCTTTCAAATAGTTTTCCTGCGCTTAATTATCTTTCTTTCATTCCACACGCAATTACTAAAAAGTACATTGAATATTCTCTTTGAATTAGTATTTAACAATATCATTATAACAATTAATATTTAAACCTTGATTAGTCCTTTACATGTATTTATTTCTTTAATTAAGGGACATCTTTATCCGCAATATTAAAGAGACCTTACCTATACATGAACATGTTATATATGGTCAGTGAATTTGCGAACCAAAGAAGGTTGGTAACTTCAGATCCTGTATGAGTAAATCCTTCTTTTATATTTGACATTGTGTAAAAGAATATTGATGATACTCATCAATGTTTATGTAATACATCTTTATAAAATTTTTATATCAATCACATTTTTATTTTTGCTGCCTTCAAAGATTTCCCACGGGTTACATCATTATCAAAATGTTTTGCAATTCAAAGTATGCATTTGACATTTGCCGCCATTTTGCATAAACTAGCGTCTGAGATATGAACTTATTAAGCGGGCAATAACACTTTTTTTGCCCATTATGTATATACATATTACCAAATTCATATGGTTTGTAAAAAGTGTGAATATAAAAGCGATATACATGTTATATAGGGACAGGGGTATCATGTTTAATTTAAAGAAAGCCATTCGATTCGGTTTTTAAAGACACAGTAGAACTTTTGACAATTCGACAAATCTGTGAAAAATACAATTGTACGTTTGTTTTGTTATATTCAAGGTAATGCTGCTAGCTGTACTAAAACCTGGATTATCTGGCATTTGTAATGGCGAATTTATTTTAATGTGAAAAAATAAACAGAATAAAAAAAGATACTTTTTTCTTTTTCTTTTTTTGTTTCTTCATATGATGACCTGTTATTAGATAATATGGTATAAATAATATGAAATATAAGTTTGTCGATGAGAATTATAAGTGACGACGCTTTCATTTGATTTCAAAATTTCAAATTCTCATAAAACCGTTATGAACACAAAAAATTTCCAATGTTAAAAACTAAAAACAAACACACCTTTCAAAAACAGCGACATATCTTCATCTATGCTGATTCTCTGGTATTTTCTAAATCTCACATTCAAATCAACTTTTATGTTTGGTTTTTATTTCTTACAAAGATTTTAGTCAACAAACGTTCATAAAAACTTTTCAGCGATTTTGCAAACGTTATCCTATGTTCACCTTTTCAGGTTTTTTTCCTATTCGATTAATTGCTGTTTATCCAAAACATTAACGATTTTCGAAATGGTTAGATTTATCTTTTGTCTTGCTCCATTAATCTTAAAGATAAAGAAAATACGATAAAATTCTTTTTCTCAACATTATATGTAGGGGTAAACATGCATTCCGCCTCTCTTTAATCATCAGCGATCATTTGGGGTTGTTCTCCTGGCAATGAAAACATTTCAGGACCTTGTTAAGAAGCCAATCATGCGGAACATCGCTTTCATCACCGTATCGCCCCGATATCTGACAAAACATTCCACAATTACCACCTGTATTGTTCCAAAAACATCCTTCAACTCACAATATACATATTGTACGCCTTCCGCGCACGAAACTGAAGCCATTTGGCGGGATCTGTAATTCATCCATCACCTCGGTTGCATTGTCTTAGGCAGTTATCATTAATCATACACCACCAAAAAAAAATTCTCGTTAATCGAGCAAGAAATTGAAGCAGAAAAGCGTTCTGGGAAAAAGTAGCCCGATATTGTATGAAAATAATAAAAATTTGAAGACCTCCGGATACCAGGAGAGCAAAGGTGGCGCATGGGATCGTTCTGGAGGATGGAATTAGGCAAAAAACGCCTAATGTTGTAGGCATGTAGGTCTTACATTCAGATTTCTCTTCGAACGCTCTCAACAGATTCTTTTTTACAAAATCTCGGTGAGTGAAAAATAGACAGAAAAATCCAACAAAAACATGCATCTCTTTAGAATCAAATAATTTATTTTCGTTTTCATGTTTGTCAAAATAGCAACGAAGCTATTCATAAATATAAATAATAAAAGGCATTTTGCAATGTGTGGTAGGTTCTGGTATTTAAATATACAATGTTTTTATGAATATTACTTAACTCATTGCTTTCATTGAAAAACTGATACCTGTTCATTGTGTAAACGTCAAATATTGACAATTTAACGAGAGAGAGAGAGAGAGAGAGAGAGAGAGAGAGAGATTCTTAAAACTTCATTAACAAATATCTATTAAAAGAAAGATAAAGGTTTCAACAAAGTATCTTTCTTTTTTTGGACCAATACATGAAGTACATACATGTATCTATAATACTTCAGCTTAAAATAATGTCGCATGTTAATGCATCAACTTGAATACCATTCTTGCATAATACTGTAATTTTTTTTATAAGGTTACCTATCATTGGTTTTAACTATGAAAAAAAAATATATACACCCTCCTTCCAAGAAATCATTTAAGAAAAACCTGATTTACCTCACGATTAATCAGGCAATATCTCACAGCTTTGTGAATAAATGCCAACTTATGAACTTTCTAGCTAATTTAAAGATGCCTGAAGATGTATACATACGAATATTGTTAACTTTTCATTAATTTTCACTGACAATTCTTTATTCAGAATATTGTATTGCATTTTGATATCTGAAGTCTCCGTGGAAGCATATGCAAAAATTATGAACATAACATATGCTCAAGTACATGCCTATTGTATATTTTTTGTCACATATTATTAACAAGCATATATAAATAATGAATACATCTAATGCTCTCTTTGCACATTCGTTCGTCTACAATGGATATCACAGACAATGAGGAGAGGACTTATATTTCACATAAGTTCCTTTTTTCTGTTGCGTCAGTTAGAGACCCGTATAATTTCAACCGGCATAATGCACTTGTAGTGTAAGTAAGAGCACTAACATTTCCGTAGAAAAATATTCCATCTCGGAACGGTTTTAGGTTTTATCACCTCACAAAAGGTTTCCGCTTCCGTTTAGCATTTTCCTTCTTTAGTTGCGCTCTTTTGCGCTGTCTTTCTTGCCTTCTACGTTTTCGTCTTGCAAATCTGGTGATTTCTGCTAGTAATGTTTTCTTTCCTACAAAGATATGATATGGATTTAGCTTCAAATGAACAATTCTTTGAGTTTAAAGAAAATGGTTGATAAAAATGTCCCTCCCATAGTATAAGAATTTTATTGGAATTAATTAGTTTTCAAATAAAGAGACAACACTGAGGTATGAAACCATGGCGTTTTTCCTACGATCACTCAATGCTTATGGGTCAATTCATTAATCTATCTGACAATAAATATTGCCTATAGATCAATGAACAGATCATACATACGTTTAAGTTTTAGTCGAGTCCTTGCTTTCTTATTTTTGGGATTATTTGTTTTCTTATCACTGAGATTCTTGTTCTTTTTATTCTTCTTTTTCTTGTTCTTCTTCTTTTTCTTCCGTTTATTCTTCTTCTTCTTTTTCTTCTTTCCCCCGTACCCAGTTTTAATGCCCTTTCTCCGCCGACTTCTTCCTATTATTGAAGAATAAACAATCGGATTTGTTATCAAGAACACATTCTCGTTGCTACAAGTACTGCTGAAGTGCAAGTTTTATGGTGCATGCTTTAGAGTGTTAGGAATTATCAAACAAGGTCGTTCTAAGGAATATGATACCCTCAACATCAGTGCAAATCCATAGCTTTTATCTTGACAGATACTTTATGTAACTACTGCTCATTTTCTGTTGTAGGTTGTTTTCACTTAATATCTACATGCTTATATTAGATTCAAATAAATCACTATTGTTTGATCATTTCGTATCAATTTTATTTCCGGTTTTGTGCATTAGACTTACTTTGTTGACATAAGTTACCCTGGTAACCAACTGGACATCTACACTTATTTACACCTATGCAAGTTCCACCATTTTGACAATTGGGTTTACACTTGCCTGCAACGTGTCAAAATATATTGCCAGACATATTAATACAGCCGAATTTAATGTTAATTCAAAAAACTTGATGAAACTTTTTAAGTAAGGAATATACGAAACTATATATGTCAATGAAAAAAATGCATATTATGGCTCGGAACTTTTGAACAGTATGGAATTTTAAAAAAAATAACTATACTTCAAATAAATAAGGGGGAAAATTATTTTTATAAAGGATTTTCTTTTTCAGTTAATACAATATATAATAGAAGTCTAGAACGACCTACTATATTGACAGGCATTGCCAAGATACCCGGATGTACACCAGCAGACATCCTCCTGAATACATCGGCCGCCATGTTGACAAGGCGATTTGCACAGAGCTGTTTAAAAAAAGTTTAAAAAGTTTTAAAAGAGGTTTTTTACTTAAATTTTAAAATGAAGAAAATGATTTCAAACACGCAGCTATCATTTGCATGGAAACGATACTATATATGAGTTTTGAGCGTTTCACAGTTTCGTACAAAAGTTATTAACACGGTAGATTAATGGTCAGTAAATAAAAGCAAAATATGTTTGGTTGTTTTACATGTAAACCTGCAATAGACATTTAAAGCAAAATATCTAACGTCAATACAACGTTTACAAGTATGTCATTTTAATGATTGTATTTTGAAGCCATCAATTTTAATGAAGTCTTTTAAAAATTGATTGATATATCTTGTCGAATCAAATTTTGTTTTTCTCGTTTCCATGCACATGCATTTTAATTAGAAAAAGCAAACGCACAACATACATTGATTGCTAGCCCCATCCTTACCCCTCTCGCATCTTTTACCGGAGAAACCGTCGGGGCAAATACACACTTCCGGCGACATACAGGTGCCGTTATTCTCACACGCGGGGTCGCACATGGCTGTGAAAGGTGAAAATTCATCAGTAACTATCAGAAAAAAGACGTAGTAATTTACGTAGTGCAACAAATAAGTAAATATCTGCTGAGTTGTAAAAATTATAAAATTGCTCTGTAGATATATATGAAATAAATCAAATACGTTTCTCTCTTGTCTTGTTACAAGATTTCCCGTATTTTACCAGAAAGGAATAGTAAGAAAATGTAGTTGTATTGTTAAGAGATTTAAATTTATTTATTGAGAGAAAATTATAACTAAAAAAAGGGCTGCCATTTAATTGAGTAAATATCATTAATAACAAATGAATGTCTTTTTGTACTAGAGTTGTGTCTCTTACATTTTTCACAGCGAGGTCCAAGGAATCCTTGGGCACACTCACAGAAGCCGTACTGGCCGCACCGCCCTCCATTTAAACAGTCAAAGTTACACAAATCAGACGCCACTGAAACACCACAAAATGAAGAATTATTTCTACAATTGATTTAATTTTTATTGACCTAAGATAATTTATAGCTTTATAAAATCACACAGGGAGGGCCGACAGTGTAGAAGCAAAATGTTCATAATATAGATAATCCGGATATATATCTTCTTAGCATTTGGATTTTGCATGTAGTTTTATTAAGTTCCGGTTAATAACTTCTTCCGAGTCAAATCGTAATTCAAAGCTGATACGATTTATTGCAAGTTTCAGTAAAAGGAGCTTGATACAATCATAGAAGAAATCAAAACATATCCAATTTTGCCAAAATGTCTGATTAAGTCTTTTTTTAAAAAAACGAAAGTAATGCAGAAAGCACTCTTTCGTCTGAGTTGCAAATAATTTCACTGACCTATGGCATTGCATTGTTTCTTTAGTTTCAGCTTCATGGGGGATCCCCTGATGGGTCTCCCATTTTTATTGAAGATCTGTAATCCCAGCTCCAATCCCGCTATCCCAGTATCTCTTCCGGTACAAGGTATCGACATCTGAAAAACTTCAAAACACATCGCAATTCTTTAATATAGTTTGGAAATAGATCAGAATAGCGTGGATGTTTATTAATAATCTGGCGGGTTGAAGTTGCATGATTTCTAATAAAATCTGCAACCGCTTTCTTTATTAGGTTTATAAAAAAATATGCAGACCAAATATTTATGTAAAAATGTTCATAATTTTAAATATACACGCAGCTTGCTTTAAAATGGCGCCCACACTAAACGTAGCACGCGTACTCTTTGCATATTAGAAAAAAATCGTGGCAGTATTGTAAACCTTGTTAATTATCGCTTAAACTAGCCGTCCAAAATGAGACATTTCCTGAAAATTCCAGAAGAGGAAAACTTTAACCTGAAATAAGGTGTCTACTGCAAACTACAACACAAGGAAACGGATGTATAAAAGTAGATGTGACGTCACGTGCCATGATGTAAATTATGATGTAATCAAATCCTTGGACTTTGAACTGTAAAAGTACACACTAAGCATCACGAAACCACAGCGACTACTTTCCTGCAAAATTTGTTATTTTAATTGACAAAAAAACTTTCTTCTGCTTCTCTTCTTCATTTTATTGCTATGACGTCAGAAACATCAAACCAGAACTAATATGTCTCAATCATGTTTATTGTTCCGAACACATTTCACACGTTTTGAAAATAAATTACAGAACCTCTGTATTCATTAGAAGGCTAGCATCTGTGTAGAGTCTGGCTGTCAACTTTTATTGGGCTTTCTCTCTTCCGCAGACCATACCCAATCACACGATAGTACTCAAAGATATATGGAATTCAGCGAAAAGATTCGAAGACGAACGCCATATTTTCGAAACCCTAGCGTAAGATATACCACATGAACCTTTTGCTTAACTTTTTTAAATTTTATTCGACTGCGTTTTTCGTTTTTTATTTAGGGTAGGGGGTGGGGTAGTTCAATTTTCGTAAATGATTAAATGTTCATATAGTAAAACAAATTTTAAAAGTGATGTATTTATTTTATCACTTGTGTCATACATAATTGTTTATCAGAGACCTCGACTTTCTCTAGCTTCATCATAACAGTTTCATATTACACGATATTGTTCCATAAAGATAAGTCCATGCATATATGTTGTAACCTGGAAAATTATAACAGGTATTGACGCAATACAAGGCGTTTTATGGTAAAATTTGTTTACTATGAAACTTTAATAATTTGGCATACCGGTATATATATATATATATATATATATATATATATATATATATATATATATATATATATATATATATATATATATATATATATATATATATATGCATGTAACAATTTTTGACAGACCGTATGCGTTCTCAAATGCCACTCAAAGCACTCTGAAATTCTGCAAAGCTTCGAAGGCGAACGCCGGTAGGGACCTTGAAACTCTACGAGGATAAAATGAAAGAACACTAAGGCAACTTGAAATCTAAGCTATTCCACTTGAGGTTGTTTGTTTCAAAGTGTCACAGAAATTCCAGGAGGCTTCCTAAATTTTTAATGATTCAAATTTAATATAGCCCGACAAAGGCATGTAGCACTGAAAAATTAGCTGGTAAATGATGGCTGAAGGAGTGTGGAAGGTTACCTAAATCTGGAGATTGGAGGGTAATTGAGAAGGACAAAAATACAGAAAAAAAGAAACAATAGCGAAACTGTTTGCGCGACATATTTTCATTTTCCTTTAACCTCTTGAGCATAGAATATGCATACGTCATAAGTTAGAAAATTTCTGTCTTGCCAATTGAAAGGTAAGTGTTTCTTTTTTAGATGGCATTGTCGCTAGCTGCACAATATAGTGTTATTAGATTCCGCTTGGATTGAGTGAAACGAACCGATTAGCTGCATAATCGACTCTTGAGTTTAAACGTCTTGTGTGAGTACGAAAAAGTGATATGCATCTTCATCATATACGAAACGTAAACGCTATGATGAAATATAAACATATAATAAGATAACTTAAAACAATTTGTGTTGTTTGTAAAAAAAAAATCAAAATATTTCGGTTGTCGCATTACGTCATAAGGAGAACTCCGGAATATTTACCGTTATCGACTTTTAACATTAGTCTAATGCGATTCATGTTATTTCTTGATTGTTAAAATATTGATTTTCAAATGTAAATAGCATTAATTTCATGGATGAAACCAAAAACTCATCAAGCGGGGGGGGGGGGGGGGGGGGTTAACCATAGATATATTTATTAGATTTAATCCTTAATATACATAGATTTGTTTAAAAAAATTAAAGAAACATTGTAAGATAAATAATGTTGGTTTCAAATATGCTTTAGTTTATAGTTCAGGTGAACTTACTTGATACAATCCATAAAAAAACATGCAATGCTAAAAATGATAGCTATAAAATCAAGAATTCCAGTAGAAATAGACTTCAACGCAAAATAATGAGATTTTTTTTTACAACTTTTTTCCTGCTATACTTCGAAAGATCTTCGGCTTTGACAACTTCACCTTGCAGACAAGATCGAAATCATACGCAGACAAAACCCAGAAATTGGCAAAATTCTCTTATAGCAAGGAACAAAACAAATCAGTGGTATTAATCCATCCACGTTTGACAGGCGGTAGATAAACCCATCCCCGAGCAATGTCGGCAAACTTTCCCTCCCCGCGGCAGGAAAATGAACCAAAATTAACCTCTGTTCTGTCACATAACATAACAGGGTTCCTTGCAATTTTTTGTCGATTGACAAGCTAAAGATATATTCAACTCACTTTTTTACTCCCTCCTCTCCCTTCCCTAAATACATTTATACATAATTATCATTTTACTACCGTCATGAAAACCGTTTAAACTGGAAACACATGTAGAAAGATTCGGATCAAATATTTGATTTCTTGAAGTTAATTGGTAAATGATTTTTCTTTAAGAACTTCGGGTTAATTTTTTATCGCTAAGTATATTCTTTTTTGTAAGCTTTATTGGGGAGTTATTTCTCAGTGGCAGATTGTTTTTTTTTCTTTTGGATATTTCGAGGTCCTCTTAAAAGTTAACGCGTCTTTGTGATAATTAATTAGTTCTCTCCGTATTTTGTTTGCTTGGTTTATCACTTTGCCAGACAGATCAAGAAACGACACGAAGACAGATGATAGAGAATCATCCTCCTTAACCGAGGCAATATGTGTGCCTTAAAATACAATGCTTGCTGAGGTATTTCAGCTTACATTGATGATGGGGTTTTTTTTAGTATGGAAGTTTGTTTCATCATAACCTGTTAAGGTACCTCACCTGTCGATATTAAGGTACTTCACTACACCTATAATTATACTTTTCAAGACACTTCGTCACAACATAACGATTTAAATGTCTTATTTATTTATTTTTATCAATCGAGTGGTAAAAGTATCGGGCTTGTAAACTGCAGATCATGAGTTCGAATCCGTCTGGGGGTTTTGTTCATTTTTACTGAAATAAAGTATTAAAAATAAAATGGTGCATCAAAAATTGCACATTTTGTACTTATATATTTCTTATCCACCATGATGATTTTATCATAAGCAGGTAATTTTTTTTACCGATATAAGAAACTATTTCGAGGTGTAATGAGCCACCTAAAATACCAATTTTCACGGATTTCGTTCGTTGAGTTGATCAACAAATCTAATAACACATGATGTTAATTAATACGATCACTGACCACGAATATACGTTTTTCAAATATCATTTAAACTAAAATAAAAATTCTTAATTTTCGGAAATGATTCTCTCGGATAGCCTATAGATGAAACGAAAGTCAGAGAACTTGTCATTTGTTTCCGAAATATAAACGAAGTAATTTTTTTTATCGTGTCATGGAATTTGAAGCATAAAAACTAGACTTTAAGATTTGAATGGTTTGCTTCAAGGGGAACGGAAAAAGTTTAATACATGCATAAATGAACGATTAAACTAATTTAAGGAGAAAAAAAGTTGTCGCATGTGAATATATCATTCATTTATAGATATTTAAACACCGGCAAGATATGCTTCCTGTTTCTATCTCTTTAAGCATTGTTTTTTTCTTTTGTTGAAGCAACAGATAAAACAAACAAAGCTACATGTATCATTGTTAAACAAGATAGTGCGTTCCACCCCGTCATAAAAATTAATAATTCAAAGAACTTCCCGAGGCCACGAGGCCGAAGTATTTCTGCTGATGTGCCTCTCTCTCTCTCTCTCTCTCTCTCTCTCTCTCTCTCTCTCTCTCTCTCTCTCTCTCTCTCTCTCTGTACATCTGTAAATACAATCTGTTTCAACAACAGCACCGCTTCAACTCCCCATTCCGAGCTATCACTGAAATCTTCATATCTGTCACAGAACGACATGCAATCTGCGATAATACGGATATTTGTGGGACAAAACGTTTAATTATGTAATATTTATAACGGCTTGCGATAGGAACCAGAAGTTTATAGCAATCTGAATCAGCTGAAGACATGATACAAGCATTTTTACATCTATGTATAAACAAGTTATCTCCGTAGATAACTTCTGGAGGCCTTGGGAGTAGGGGATTATTTTTTTTATTGTTATAAGCGGCGGAATAACCTAATAACCGTAACATAGGCCCGGTGTATTGATATCAAGCGATACACTTCATACAGCTATGAACATGATAAGGTATTTTATAACAGTGGATTATTTCTTATGCACCTGTAAAGTTTATCACAATGTCAGCCAAATGTAAAACATTTTTGAAATACTTGTAATACACATCATTGTATTACTTTAGCATAGCTTTCATGTAATGAATGTCATCGCCCGTATTATAGTTTAACGTGGATATCATCTCGACATTTTTAGATATAGATTATATATTCAAGGATCATAAGCTTTATACGTATATGAACAGTTTCTATTTGCAATTTTACGAATTTGAATTCTTTTTTCATATCTATATTCCGTACTTTTGACGAGTCAAAGTGAGCATAGTTTAGTAAATTAGACTAAACAATACAATACTGTACAATAAAATAAGTAAATTTAAAGGGAGGCAGATGACGATTCTATTATGTAACCACCCTTTTTCGATGAAAAGGTAGAGCATATTAATGGCCGACGCCAGATTTGTTATTTTAAAGATTCGTTTAAGTTTTAATTTCCTCTTCAATAGCAACTTACATTATTTAAATTCCTTGTTCTTTTTTGGGGGACAGACTATATCGAAAAGATACAGTATGGAGAAACATGTCTTGTACATATAAATGGTAGGCTTTATATAATTGATGATGACGTCAGACACCTTACGTGGCACACTTACTCTTTGGTCCTCCAGGAATCACGCCAGAAGATGGAATGCTAAGAAGTGGTCGGTACAAGAGGCTCTCGTCCATGGACTGTAGGTCATCGAACCAGTACGTGAACTGAAAGTGAACACAAAATCATAATGTCAACCATTATATAAATAGTGCCTGTTTGGGAGGGTAACAGTTGAAATTGACACCCCGAGAAAACCATTGTCAACCGACGCAAAGCGGAGGTTGACAATGGTTTTTGAGGGGTGTCGATTTCAACTGTTATCCTCCCAAACAGGCACTATTTATTCAATTATAGTGAATGTCAATTTTAAAGAAAACTTAACTGCTTTTCTATTGGAATGACTTGAATTCTACGGCGAACTGTACGCGCATCATTTACGCGCATGTAACAATTCGTTATGTTACCCGTTGCCAAGTGTGTTGCTAACGCTGAGGGTAATAGAACGGATTATCAACTGCGTCTTAACCAATCAGATTTCAGTATTTAACATGAAAGTATAATAAAATGCGTTGTTACAAAGCATACATAAGTTCATACACTGAGGTCAATTTATACGCTAAAATCGTTAATGATTGCCAATTTAGCAAAGCTATCATACAATTGAGTACGATATGCTAATATGTACATTCTAAACGTTAAATTCGCCTGGTGTTAATTTGACCTTCAATGATTATTAAAAACTCATTGTGTGACATCATATTAACAAAAGTTTCATCATTTCAGAATCGATTAATCAAAATCCAAGGATAAAAAAAGTACAAAAGATTAAGTTTGACATTGGACATTTACGTGATTTATTCACATTTATTCACATGATATGAGGAAAGGGCAAAATGGTTGTAGCCAATTTCTTAGAGGCTTATTCATATCTTTTAGACGAAGAGATCTTTACATAAGATGTATAAACATATAAAGAAGTATGGTCAAATTTTGTGTTTTTCTTTACTGATAAAAAGTATATAGCCAAAATTTATATCATAAGTTTTAAGGCAGGTATGACGGGTAATTTAGTGATCAACCAGCCTCCATAAAAATAAAATAGAAGGTCCGTAAGTACATCAAGGTTACAACAAACTAGACTAAGTACCAAACCCCAAATGTAACTTATTCACATAGTCCATATAATAGTCCAAATAACTTATAGCCGCAAGTGTGTCATATTTATATACCATTCAATTAAAGGCGTTTATGAAGATAAAATGACCAATTTAATATCAATTAAAATAAGGTAAGTGCCACTCAAACTTCTCTCCATAGTCTATTTCTAATTCTTTGACGGGTATAAAGTAGTTTTGAACCGATTCAATTAAATAGTTGATCCCAGACTTTTTATCAATCGTTTAAATTAAGGATGTATCCCAATTGTCAGATAATTCGATTCATTCACGAACACGTGCTAAAAGGCATCGCATTTGGCAAAATGTTTCTAAACAATAAAATCAATTTTATACACACACAAAAAAAGAACTCTTAAAATTTTATCTTTACACCCACCATTTCCCTTATTTTCTTCTAATTGAACCATGGAGTTAATAAATAAGGTCGCTGAAAATGACTCTGAATTAAGAGGGCGTCATGGCCGTGGCCATTTTTATACTGCATAAATCTCCTTTAATAGAAGAGTTCTATGTAAACTTAAAGGAAAACATTGACATTTGAAAGTGAAAATAAATGAAGTATCTTTTTTGCTAAATAATAGTGAATAGCTAAACGAATGATTTTTTAAAATATGAGGCACGTCTGATGGTAATTTGGTGACCACTGAGAACGATAAATGAATGAAGATGGCTAAATCTGCTGATTATCATGTTAATTTACCGATTATCTTGTATCTGCACTGAATCTGAAAAGGAGGGATTAGCCTTATAAAAAACCTCAATACATTGTATCTGGTGGGGCGTTGATATTGCTTTGTATCCATTAGGAGAACATGTGGCCATGATGAATTTACAGGCGACAATCTTTTAAGTAGTGTCAATTCGGTGCACGTTGAGATTCTTCTTTTATTTTTGTTTCAACAATTGGTATGTTATCACGCTTTGGTCACGAATTTACTTTTAGTTTCTGCACTAACAATACTCTCTCTCTCTCTCTCTCTCTCTCTCTCTCTCTCTCTCTCTCTCGTTACTTCTTTCAAGAAAAAGTTTAAAAATAGAAACATTTTCACAAGTGATTTGATTAAGTTGTTTCCGTCGACAACTTTTTAAATAAAACACTCTAAAAATACCGAACATGCCGTTCCAATCATTAAGGTCAATTCCAAGCCATTTCGCTCCATCGCCTCTCGACTTCCGGTTTAGGGGTGGTATGAGCACAGCAATTGCGGACAGCAGTTGCAACAGCCGGCAGCAATTAGAGAAACCGTCATTTTCTTTGGACGATCGTATGCAAATCGCCTTGTATGTGACTAGAAGCGTTAATGTCAGACGCTAAGATCTCGTGCCCTTTACGCCATTTTTTCCTCACGGCGTTAGAACATAGCGAGTCAATGTGCGGAAGATTCGACAAGAAAAAGCCAGCTTCCCCGGAAAAAAGGCTTAGGCCAGGGAAGATTTTTTTTATATTATTTTTAGGGAAATGTGCTGGTTTTATGGTAAAACATGTGTTTTTTGCATTGAAAAATTAACGCCCAGGATGTTAAAAAAAGCTCGTGTTTGAGGGTTCTATACGTTGTATGTACATAGGTTGATTTTTATTAATATTGTTTCACATTTGCGTTTGCAACGAAACAAAAAAAGCTGCCACCTCCCCCTCTCCCGGACCACCTAAAATACAAGATCATTAAAAACTTGTTGGAAGAATATAAGAAAGTTTAAAGCAATTTTGAAGGGTTTTTTGATGACTTTAAAAATATTTACTGTTTTGTATTTTTACGTCTCTTTATATTTTTCCTTTTAATTCCCTACCCATGCAATAAATTGATAATATGAAGGGTATCAATTTCTAAGGTAACTTTAAAATGGTTTAATTTTTTAAATTTTTTTTTTCGGTATTTGAGATTTGAAAAGTAGATTTGTCAATTGTAAAAATAGTTTAAAGCGATGCTCAAAATGTAGAGGCTACATGTTACCATTAAAGCAAATGCCTCCTGCGACATGGTTTCACCAATTTGTTTCTAAACAAACTTATGTCCTTTGCGACGCCTAACTCTTGTTTAAGTAGCCACACTGAAGTTTATTAAACCCAATTAATTTGTAATTTTTGTTAGCAAGCGTGAGACGCTATGACAGTTTAATCTCGTTTAATCCCATTTGATCGAGATTTCATACCTAGTGGTTCGAGACCCTTCGTCACGCCTATTTCATATCCCAGCCATTAATCAAACCCCGGCGATATCGCACGGGACACACCAGACAAAGACTACGGACAATATTAAAAACTCCAAATTCGTCAATGATACAAACATGGCATTCAGAGGTGTCATCTTTTCCGCTCGTTCAATATTTGAGTGTCTCTACGCTATGCAAACACGTGCACAATCTATCCCCACCCACCAAAAACGTACAATTGAGTACATGGCAACGAATTCAGAGGAAACCATTCCGTGCGAGGACCCGGTCTTCTTTTGCAGCTAAGCATTTTCTTAGATGTCAAAGACACAGTTTAATCATTTTCTTTGTCGGTGGACTGATCGTCCCATTGACTCATACTTCTTCTCAACGGAGCAAAAACAAATAAACACGAAGAGTCCTTAAAAATCTCCATTGTGAGTGGGCGTCAGTCGTGATTATAAAAGTTTGAAGTTAAAAAAAAAATACAAAAAATACAAAAACATTTTTTTTCTTCAACGTGACAATTACTACTACAAGCCTTTAATTTATTACTCTTTTAGAATTATTAAAAAATTAAATTAACTAACCATCAATGTTCTAGATACTTATAACAAAAATTGCATAATTGTGCGATATATTTGGGAGAACTTTCCGTCTTCGGGTAAACTTCTTGATAGATCTGAACTTTTTTTTACGTTATATGTACTACTATAAACCCCCAAAACACCTACTTCTTTATAACTTATTAATAAATAAAACCCATTAACGTTCCAGATAATTTTTATTTAGAAAAATTGCGCAGTTATTAGATATAATTAGAGAATTCCGTCTTAAGTTAAACCTCCACCCCTTCTATATAAATTCCATTATGTTATTCTAAAATAAGATTTAAAACACTCATACTCTTAGATTTTTATCTTGTATTTTTTGATAACACTTCGTTCATAACAATTGGATGGTTCCGAACTTATATTCCAAGCGTTGTCTGAATTTTTTCATGCAATGTTTGCTGTCTTGAAATAAAAAAAAATGCCAACATAAAGCTGTTACGAACAACGCATCCAAGAATGTTGGATCAGAAAACCTCTTGATATAACAAGTGGCCCAAGTGGAGGCGAAGAGATACACAGGGTTCTAGAGAAAGCAATTGATGCAACCCATTTTCTATTAAACTCTTTCTGTTGTCTAAACAAGACATAGAACGCAGATCATAAATCAAAGTTATTCTATCTGAATGACAACCTCGTTTAAGTGATGTATGAAAGATAGAGATGCATCGCACGACTTCGATAGCGCCGTACATTGGTTACTCGATATCAAACGCACGCTAATATACTTACTCGGAACAGATGCAATCGAACACACCTCTTAAGAATATCGATAAGGGTTTTTAGCGCGTGCTTCAGTTCCCATAACATGACAAAAGTCTGAGACCGAGATGAAATAATTTTTTTTTTCATGGAATGCTAATAAAAAAATCTAGTTGGAAGTTAATGAATCAAAGAAGTGGTGAAAGTATCATGGGGGTAGAATTCAGAACCAGAAAGGTCGTAAAAATTAAATTACGTATAGATAACAAATTACACCGATTATATGGGAAACGAATCCTGAAGAACTTATATTTCCAAATTCCATTTCATTGAATATGGCAAAAATGCATTTGTTTGTAACGACTATCTCTCACCCCCTTTTTTCTCAGGCGATTGGTTTCACTCTCTTTAAATCATCTTCAGTCTCGAAAACAATGAAACGCGGCCTTCAAGAGTAAAACCCAAAACTAGTGAATGAAAGGAGAAAATTCTGTCTGGCTTTCTTGCATTGTGAGCCCATAGCTTGCCCACCCTGCTCGCCGTTACATTCTTGTTCACGTGAATGCACCACAGATTCATATCAAACGAGACAATCACATGCCTCGCTTCATTCAAGCAAATTCCACAGGAAATAAAAAAGAGAAAGTTTTTCTCCCCTCCCAGATTCCTTTTTTCACTTTCTCCCTCTCTACACATATATATTTATAGTTGAATCTTCAATTTTTTCTTCACGATTTGAAGACAAGCTTATCAACAGGTTGAAAAGGTGTTGTCATAAAAAAGACGAAAAGGAACATCTTGTGTTGAATTAAAAATGTATTAGAATTTTTTTATAAGCACATTTTCAATATGGTGGTTTTTTTTACGCAGCTACATATAATGAAAGGTGTTTTTCATTTGAGAATTGTTTTCAATTGTAGTAATACAAATAGTTTTTTTTTCCTCGACAAACAATTTCAAGTGTTCGTTTTTATTATCCTCTTCAAATTCAAATTGAAAAAAAATGTTTGAAACATTATGGGGAAAAAGGTAATATGCAGCAGAGAAATGAAAAAAAAACCCAAGAGTTGAAAACCTTATTGAAAAAAAATTGGACCCACAAATAAGTATAGAGACATAACTTTCGTAACGCTACCAGCAGAAAAAATGGAGGACGTAATATTAATCAGTGGCTATCAAATATAAATCTCTTATATGTTGACAGAGCTGACGTTATCAAAAGTGAGAAAGGAATCGGGCTCATATTTTACGTTTCAATTTTTCTAACGCGTTGCCTTTTAAAGCCTATTTGCCAGCTTGTCACACCCTGCTATTGAATCGCTGGCGCTTTATCATACCCAGTAAGTGAATATCGGGCTCTTCGCTCAAGAGCTGCTCGAAATATATGATATCTTTGTTTAAATCTCTGTCTAAGATGTTCGTACAGATTTATCAGTATTTGCTCATCTAATAAAACATTTCGAGGACCTTACAAGTTTACATGGAGAGTCTTTACCTTAAAGGCGACCGAGATCTCCTTCAACATAAACAACGTCCTCCAAATTTCATTCGATAATTTTACGAAATTCCAGCCGATTTTTTTTATAAGTTAACGATAACTACAATGCAATGTACTCTCTCAAAAACCACAATGATATTCTTCTAAAATTGAGACGACGGACCGTTTTGAATTGAATTTGATTAAAAATTCGGTGACATAGTTTTCTTTTCTTTTTAAATCGTTTTCTTTCAAAAGGGAAAAAGCATTGAGTAGAGGACTACAGTTATGAACAACTTCAATCAAAAGTGTAACCAAACCTTATTCAATGCCTCTTAAGTAAAATTTTCTGACTTTTTTTCTATTTAGAGAATAGGAAGATACTCTGTTATTCTGTCATTATACTATTGTGAATGTCTCTCATTGGTAATTCACTTCTTTGCACTTTGCATCCATCGGTTACCATATTCCTAGCAGACGTGATTCTCGCAAGATCCAAGATTCCCTCGAGAGAAATCTGTCGCTAAACAGAGTGCAGCAATCTTCATGAACTTGCCATCACTTATAATTAAATCAAATTATACAGGTGGATCTTGTAATGTACGTTGTGATCAATAGATATCCGCCATATGTATGATTTTTAGAGAAGGAAATTAATAAAAACCCATTGTAATTCAATGTCACAAACAAAACATCTGTCACTGTTAAGCTGGGGAACTACTATTGGTATCGCAAACATAGGCTCTCGTTTATAAATGGATAAAATGAGAGAGAGAGAGAGAGAGAGAGAGAGAGAGAGAGAGAGAGAGAGAGAGACCTTTGCTAATTACCCAGACACTATTACAGTAAAGCTCATGCAGTGTTAATACGAATCGCATGGCGTGTGTCTCGACACCGACTCTAATGAGCCCTGGAGTTTTTTTTGGGGTGTCTGGAAATAAAACGGGCGAATATTTGTTTACCAATTTCCTCCTACGTCTGTTATATTTAAAAACAGGTCTATTTCATATTTTATTCTTAAGTTTTCCATTTCTATACTGTTTTTGTAACGGACCAAGTCGAATAGAAAGCGCTCTAATTGGACCGTAATTAAAACTTCGTGGAAAAAAAGAAAAACCCCATTCACAAAGATACGTACCGGTAAATGGACTGAATAGAGCAACACTGTTGCACTGTTGCATTCGTCCTTGGTTATCATTACCAATTTGTTACATCACGCCAACGAACTTAACAAAAGCAGTGAATCAGTTATCAACAAGCAATATACAACTAAAGAAATTGAGTACCAATTTACCTTTCTGCATTTAAACACAGCTACCTGCCTTTTTTTCCTTACAAAATTAAAGCAAGGCTCCTATCCCTAACCTTGGTAGAGAAGCTATAATTGTGATATTGTCGAGGCTGAATGAGTGCATAAGACAAAAATTAAGAGTTAGAATATTAGAAAATTGATTAACATATTGTTGATTCTCAGTCAACAAGTACATGTATATACAGATCACAGAAAACCGGAACTATACAAGTCAGTCATCAACAAGTGTATGATATAAAAACACTACTTAACTTACTTATGAAGACCAAGAGTATGGGTTTCTTGTGTGAATTTTAAAAAAAATTGGAATTTCAATATAAAAGTGTTTCAAAATCCAAATACGATTTAAGCATTGGCATAAAATTCTAGAAAACCCTGACACCAATATTGCAGGGAAAAATCGTCTTTGAAAGTCGATGTCTTCTTTGCAATTTACTGTTAGTTATATTCTCTTAACCAAAAGTTAAGTTTACCTAGAAGACAGGGACTCTGAATATAACAAGACATTTACAATCTCTTTCTTTGTAGGCAGACATCGTATAGTGACGAGTATCGCAGGTGTTACAAGCATAAAGGATCAGACTGTTTACCGGAAAAAGCGAAAAAAAAACTAATTTTAATTGTATTTCATCTTAAATTAAACGGGAAGGAGGTATACTTTTGAATATAAATTATTTTTATTCCATACAAACTTTTTTTTTTTTTTAAATTTTACGAGTTGAACATCTAACCTAATTTTTTAACCCATTCTATTGGTGTGATAAGTTTATTTTCACTCGATTTCATTCAAGTTTTATTTCTGTGATTCACGATCCTGTTGAGGTACTTTTACGAAAGTTTCACGGATTGTTATTCTGCTAACAAGCATGCAAACACTACAATTGACTTTCGCTCAAAAGAAATCAATTCCTAATAAAACATCAGCCATATGTAGAAAGAATTATGGCAAAAACATCTTACAGTATCAGTTTGGGTTCAGTGTTTTACATAAACTTAGGTGTTTCCGTAATCCGCCATGGCTGAGCCCACTTGACCTATCCACATCCTTCGCCGGCTCTCGTGTTTATTACGAGCGTCAAAGAAACGTGTTTTAGTTCCAAATCTGTTGCCCCTTTCCTGTCATTTCGGTAAATGTTGATTCAACAATTGCACAAATATTTATATGCGTTGTCGAGTGCTTGGCGGAGTTTGTATCGCTTTCCTAATAGCGAGTAATAAGTTATTTGCCTAGCGTTTTGTATTCGTGACGTCGCTCTGTTTTTCTCTGCTAGAATCTACACTTTCATGACATGTCTTTCAATACACTTTGATGTAATTGTTCGAAAGAATCCCTTTAAAATGATTTCATTGCCTTGTTGTTTCAATTTTGAATCTTTCGTGTGTAAATTCTCCCCTTTTTGTCCAATTCCTTATAACGATGAAGGGAAAAACCAATTTTGAAAATGAACATCGTCAAAACACGGATGACAATGACGCAAGCGACACACGCTTTGTACCAAGGTTTTTTTAAGTTCTCTACACCCTTTGAATGGTTAAAAAAATATCAATGCACCGAGGGTTTAAAATTTTTGCTCTTCTCTTTGAAAGTTGATACCCGGCGCATATCCACTTCACGTTATATAAATTTTGCATTGATGTAAAAGGATTTTCTAGTATTGAATGTTTGAGATTTTGAAGCACGTGCTTCAAATGCACATATTTTTGTCTTTGAGACATGCCTAAAATGTCCTGGATAAACTTAGGCATTGAATTCGGAAGATTTGCAAAGATCGCGGACCATTGTATTAATCAATTGTGATTGAGAACTTTAGCACAAGAAAAACGATCCCTAGTCAAAATCACTTCTATGAATAACAGTAAAATAAAAAGGGTGCACCCTATCGATGTGAAACACTAGCTTCCCTGCTCTCTCCCGCGTTCTGTTAATTCATTTAAACTGTATTGTTCATAACTAGGTACAAGGTCGGAAAAGTCATAATCTGTGGTAAACAATTAGACGCTCTCTCTCTCTCTCTCTCTCTCTCTCTCTCTCTCTCTCTCTTTTTCTTTCTCTCTCTCTCTCTCTCTCTGTCTGTGTCTCTCTCTCTCTCTCTCTCTCTCTCTCTCTCTCTCTCTCTCTCTCTCTATTAGAGACCCTCATACAACTTTCTGAAAATGAAATCTTGCTCTCTCTGCAATATAATAAATAAACTGTGTTAAATCTTAAGCCAGGAGAGCAAAAGAGGGAAAGAGAAAGAAAAAAAATACGTGACAAAGAGGCTTTAAGGGAAAAATATCACTCCGTTACAAATACACTTTTTTATGTGTCAAAACTGATGTTTGCCCCGGATAAGGAGACGAGAGGTCTTAACCTTTGTCATACTATTGTGGCGATCTTTGTGTCTCCTTGGAGGGATTTCGGTTTTACGGCCATTCAATCGCTATTCAGTGTCATTTGCATTATCTTCTTAGCGTCCGTAAAAAGGCTCCACATAGTGTTGAAAAGGGATTTGTATTCAGGTCTTAAACGGATGAATTTACGAGCGATCGGCTGGGTTCTTAGAGACTCGGGCAATTTGCTTTTCGCTGGTTGAGCTCGAGTAACTTTACAGAAAGAAACCACTAATTGGCGAAGAAAAAGAATGGACCCCCATTTCTGTATCCATGTGATTTTTAGGTTAGATAAAGGATATCTTTGTTTTCACGCTGACAAATAAGGGTAGAAATTTACGGGGTTAGTTTCCACACACTTGTGCTAGAAACAAATGTTTCACGATGGAAAACAAAATGGAAATGTTACCGTCTTTGTCAATTAAGTAAAACCTTAACTATTTCATCAGCATCAGAAACTTTACACGATTCATCTCAGATTTTCTCAAAATCTTTATGAAACTTTGAATTTTTATCTCATTTTGCTTTTTAATATCAGTCATTCCTTATTAACATTATGCCTTTTGATGATCATCGTATAAATACTGTATCAGCCGATGTCAATTTTATCATCACAGAAAAACGTCATGCGATATCACCATTAGTTATACTAGTATGATAAAGAGTACAAAAAATTAATTTGTCCGGAAGAGGAAGAGAACTTACTATATCCGGTCCAGCTTCCCACGTGAGGTTAACGGTTTCTACTTCCGGTGGAATGACGGGTATACTCTCCTCCACGTTGGGATCAAGCAGATATGGAGCGACAGATCCATCACTGATAATGAACACTTCCAACGGGTATCCTGAGAATATCAGTTAAAAAAAAAAGCAAATATAAGTTACCCATTCTAACATCCGTATTCATTGCAGAGGTTCAAATGACAAATGCTCTTGGGGGTGTTTTGGGGTTTTTTGTGATTCACAAATAATTATAATTTAAAGTTTTTGTTTGGTTTATATAAACCCCAATATTTCAACTTATTGATGTTTGGTTAGTTTTTGAACAGAAATAGAGAGAATATATTTTGACAGACAGATTGAGAACACAAAATAGAAGAGATTATGCGTGAACGACAGACAAACAAACAGACAGATTCATACAAGAAATGCAACAGCATCCCTATGTGTGATTTGCAACATCAAAATTCATAAAATGTAGCGTTGTGCATTGTGTAGATACAAGATAAGCATTTATATGATTTTATAATGGCACGGAATGTCAATAAAACGTTGCTGCAAACTGATCATAACTCACGTCGAGTTAACTCCATTCATAACGGGAGCAAAAAATTCATTGATAAAAATGAGCCTTCTTGCGTGTATGGATTTCACTAAAAAGTGACATTTTAATAATTTAAGGATCTCCGACAGAACAGATACCGTAGATATGGCGGAATAAAACAGTTTTCTTAAAAGTGCAGGCACTGCAGTAAGTGAGAGGATTTTCTATGTATTGTATGATTTTCATCGCTGATTGCCTACAGGTATATATACATATACTGTCCTACAGTACCTCGATAGAATCGGAACAGAAAAACAAGGCCAACTCCTGTTCCAATGAAACAGTTTCTGGTGATCAAAAGAACTCCTTTAATCGTTCGCTGAGTTTTCACCCACTTTTCTGTCAAGAGGAAGCTTTCCGGCAAAAAATATCAGTTAATGGTTCTAGCTATTAGGATTTACACCGAGAATCCGTCCCGATGAAGGTAAAAAGAAAAGGTTTCAGAGGGCAGATTCCTAAGAGTCTGAATTTCTAAATAGGTGATTACCCCTTAAGAAACATCTTATGCCAAGGTTACAACTTGTAAATGATAATTCCATCAGTGCTGTGGCCATTTTCGCCTGCCAAATACACTATAACTGTCCAAGACCGTTTAGTTTTGAATCGGGCGCTCTGTAAATAAGCAAAGTTCTATTAAAATTCCACCAGTCATTCAAATTCCTCACAAAGTGCGCATCGATTATTCTTTCAATCATCCATGTTGACAGAAAATTGTTGTGTATATTTACAAATCGGCTAAATTATACGATAACTCTTAATATCATTTGAAATAGGAATTATCTCTCTATTTACAATCGACATGATCAAATCGTGGCTCTAGTACGGTATTACTTCAAATTCGTTGACTAACAATTGAGTATAAATTGATATCAGGTTTTTGATGAAAAAGAATCTTAATTGGGTTATTGCAATTCATATAGCGTAAACCCCATGTAATACCCGAAACTGGTCTTTTGTAATATTGATTTGCCGAAATCTTTTAACCTGCTCGCATTTTAAATAACTTTTATATTTCTCTCGAATGACATTTTGGGCACGTTCAGAAATGAATTGCCAGTAGGTTCCTATACTGTTTCACCGGCTTCCGCACGTACGAAATTGGACTCGAAAATGTTTCTTTTGTTACTCAAACCGTCAAAATGAAAGCGATATTTCTTATTTTACAAGCAACTCCTTCGCACGTGTTATAAACGTTATATATGAGAAAAATATTCTGATTATTACGAAATGAAGTCTAAACGCGTCTAGCCGTAGGATAAACCTAGTCAACCTTCATAATTTCATTAAGCAATTGTTTATATATATTCCCCGCACCCAAACTATCCAAAAGATAAACACATACACGGCATAAAAAAAAACCCTAGAACTCGTATGTTATAAATGATGTGGCCCATCGTCCATGATTTGTTAAAAAGAGATAATTACAACATCACAGCACCTTTCCGTATTTTATATATCTACTAATGTTAAAACTCTGACGGTTATATTTGCTTTTGAGTAATATCCATTATAGCTCACTGGGAGAACGTCTGGCTCGTGCGCCTAATTAAAACGCGTACACCTATACCGCAGTAAATCTTCATTCATTAATGATCTAGATATTTATTCCTGAGCCCTTCGATATGAATTAACACTTGACTCACCGTTAGTTCTCATAGATTTACATATATCATAAAGAAAAAAGAATATAGGGTATGTATAAACACACGAAAAATATCAACTCACTTCTCGATCGTAAAATATGAATAAAGAGAAGCGATCTAAATTGCTATCAGGCACTTTTAGTTCGGAGAGGGGGGAAACATTTTCTTAACGCTTTCGAAACTATAGGGACAGCTAGTGTAAAATAATCAAAGAAGGCTCAAAGGTTTTTTTTTCTAGATACGCGGTTCTTTGGGTTTTTTTCTCTCCTTGTAGCATGGAACTATAAGTGGTGTTGGGGAATGTTTTGGTGTCGACTAGTAGCGATATCGTTGAAACTAACATGCTCTTCTGTCAAACATCCCGTAGAATCAGTTTCATCAGGAAACGGAGAAATCGACAAAAGGGGGTAATTTTCTCCTTGATCGTGAAAGCAGATGACATTTTTGTTTTTCTTGAGATCGGAACACGAAATATACATGTTACAGCGTTTACGTCTGTGATCGTTGTTTTTTATGTATATGTGAAAGAAAAACTGAGAGAGGTTGTCGTTTTTGTATATACATAAAATCGACTTACCGAAAAAGCTAGCTATTTGTCTCTCATCAATCCAGAGTGAAAGCCTGGTCCGAGATCTCGAAATGGAAGAGGGCAGAATCACAATTATAAAGAACATGTGATAAAGTAGCATGGCTAAGATTCCAGCGACCTGCAGTTTTGCTTTACACATCGTTCCAACCGGGATAGTGGTGCTCAAAACACGGTAATGTCTTCAAAAGTTTCAAAAACTTGACATCAATGAATGATCTCGATAACATTATTTTTTTCCTTGTTGTTGAAGATCGAAAAAAAACTTTTTCGTTTCGTTTAGAAATCCGATGTCACTCGGAAAAAGAAAAAACTTCAGACACAACTTTCAGATGAGGCATGGATGAATATTTAGGGTTCAGTATACGGGATGATGAACCACTCTAAAGAATGAAGTTCCTTTGGTCACGGACACTGAAAGAGTTGCCTTTATGTCGTACAATGGTGAAGTTCCAAAGTCATCTTGGTTGAAGTTCTTCATGTTAACATTTTCCCCCCTGGATTCTTCTTTTAGTGAAAATTGCTCAACTCAACTTCACCGACTTACAGTAAGAAAATTCTGAGCTAAAATACAGCCATCGTGTTCTCCACGCTTTAACATAACAGCACCGTTTGACCACGAATGGTTCGTTTTCTTTTAAATATCCCTCCTATACAAGTTGTTGGTTTGAGATTAAAATTAATCTCTGAACACACGGCCAATCGTTGTAGTGGTATAATTTTCGTACATTTAAAAAAAGAAAAGAGAAATGAACACTTGTTTAAGGTAAGGATGCAAAAGAAAGAGCGAGAGAGAGAAAGAAAGGGGGAGAGAAAGTTGACTTAATATTAATTTAAACAAAAAAAAATTGCCCTAGGAACCTCTGTTGTCAATCATAACCCTTCTCAAGAAAATGTCTCGCTCAATCAAACAGAACCCTTTCACAATGGAAATATCCAATGAAGATTTAATGGCTCTGAACTATGTAAAGAAAACTCCTCCCTCCACCGGGAATCTCGGCAAGCTCCCTTTATTATCATGTGACAGTAAGCAGATTTTCATATTTTTTTTCCGCCTGAATCGAACACGTTAAAGTTGGGCCGCCATCGCTGGCACCAATATCATGACCACTTGCTGTTTCATGAATTGTTTTCTTTGAATGTAAATCAGCCGCTATCACATCTCTGTTGTTCTCTGTGTACGAGATTGCTATACCTACAGGTGGTTGTCAAAAACAATCTACCAAAGTTTGTAACGGGTAATAAATTGATTTGTCCAATTCTCCACGTAATTTCGGGGAGAGGGAGGGAGGCGGGTTTACTCCTTCGTTCGTGCTCTTTGCAGGGAAATTCAGTCATTTGCGGGAGAGAGAAAAAAAACCTTGTCATCCCACTTCTTTTCCCCCGATTCATTGCAATTGTCATAACCAAAACCGACCTTTACGCCCAAACAAAAATAGTTATGTCTAAGAGTGTGCTTTGCTATTCAGGAAGAACTATATATCTGATTTCATAAGCGTTAAAGAGAAGTAGATAACAAGAAAAACAGGCCATAGAGTTTATCAAATAACTCCCACAAGTCTTAAGGGAAATAAGTTTAAGTTATTGATGAAAGAGCCGTTGCACCAATGGTATGAATGGAAAATGCTAATTATAATTTGATTTGCAAATTAAAACACAACGAATATAAGAAACTAGTCCGATATCCCACATACATGTGCTTTTATTCAATTGATATTTGATTTCATAAAAAGACGAATGTATTTTCCGTACTCTCAAATCAAAGATCTGCATTGCTTTCGTTCTTCTATTAATAAATTTCATTGAGAACTGTGGGATAGTTCGTGTAGAATTATGCAGCCATTTTTTTCTTTGCTTTGATTGAGAAATTGATTGTTCTTGGACTCCGGAGTTCGCGCTAATAACTACCGTGTATAATTAGATAATTAATTTGATTAAATTATATTAAGACATTGCTATACCGAAAAGTTGCACTGTAAATTGATAATATAGATTAATTTGTGCTAAGTGAAACATTAAGGGTATTATGTTTAGGAACGTTATAACAATGAGACGCTTTTCCTGCATGGAATATGAACTCATTCTGTATGTTATCGCCGCTGAAATATCAAAACTACTATATTTTCGGTCTGCCCTGTACAGCTCTTTCGCCATTCAGCATGGAGATTGTAAAAGCATAGCGTACTAGAACGAGAGAAGCGCCTTTCATGTCGGGGATCACAAGAGAGCTTCATTTGTTTATTATTGTTGGTTTTAAATGGATTATATTTAAATCCTATTGACTTATTGTCAGAGTCAATATTGTTTTATAGCCGGCGTGCTGGGCCGTGGTACATTAATACATTTTAACACTCAGGTGCGAGATTTTGCGGCAAGATTTAAGGGGGTATCCAAAGATTCCCTTGAGCCGCGCGATTTACAGGATTGGGAAGTTGTGAAAAGGAGATCGAAACTTGTTTTAAAATTCGATATCCATCTACGAGTTGAAAAACCCCTGATATCTGTCAACAACCATTTTGTTTACCAGTTTAAGCAATAACTATTTCTCTGTCTATGATATATATTAAAAGAAAGGAACCAAAAGAAACTCAGATGAATTTCAGAGAGGATAAAAACATTTCTCGATAAAATATGAGTTCATGCGATTTTTTCAAGATTTATATAGATAATTTTTTTTTTTTAACTTATTTACGATATTTCTTGTGTGAACCAAATTATTATTGCATTCATCGCTTCACTCTAATCTTGGTTGGAATGTATAAATCATGTCTAAGTAATATTATATCAGTCATATCTTCACAGTGTTCATGACCTTAGCGTAAAAACGCTTATAAATTCACTATTTATTTATCCGGGATAATTGGCTCTGCTTTAGAATAAAATATGTATTAGAATGAAGAATTTTTTTTTCTCTCGAATACAAATAATCAAAATGATGAAAAAAGATTTTAATATTGGTTAGTTAATTAGGAAATCAACAATAGCAGGGTATATTCAAGGTACTTGGTGCATTTGAAAAGAAGCAAACAACATACCAATTTTCTCCGTCAAATACACATTTGTTCCTTATTCTTATACGAACAATTCTTCAAAATAAGGAGGCGGGGAACGAAAAGAGATCTCGTTTGTTCTACAATAGCAGCCGGGAACGGAGGGGTTCCAATGGCCTTTTAGGGGGTCCATCGTGTATTTAGTAATTCCAAAAAGTGCACAGAAATGGATTCAATGAATGAAAAGCATGCGCTTTAAACATATGTATCGGGTGACAAGTAAAATGAATTTTAATCCAAATTACCTTTCTTGTACCCTTACAATAAGTACAAGAATAAAGAAATTGAGAAAGTAGCATCATGGGCTTTATAAGCCTGTCTCGTAAATATTTTTAATCTCTTGGCGTGTTAAAAATTAATTGTGGACGACGATGATGACAAATTTGTGAACAACATAATGATCCGCTGTTGGCAGCCACAACAATAGCGGAACGTCGCTATCGTCCCATCAAGGAGGGACTAGAATTACCCCTCTCGCCAGTAGCTCGGCACGGTCGGCCAGTTCCAACGAGAATTGAAGACCTATAAATTTGTCATCGTTTGACAAAATGTCGAGAACAGAATACGGGCCTTAATCATCTTGACTGGAACTACCGACTTAATAAAGAACACTTGCTCGGGTACCGTTAGAAAGGCTTAAAACTAACAGCAATCAAAGCTGGGTACCGCTGCCCAGAAAGGTTAGAAACCAACAAGTTCTTCAATCACGTGATTTTTCACTTGATGATTCTATGGACTCGTTTTCGATAGGAACAATGTCGTAAATCCTCAATCGTTCCGAAAATGAGAGACAATTTGGTCAATGCTTGAAATATAATGTTTAATTATCATTTCATTTGTTTGTCTCTTTCCCAGTGTTACGTTTAAGTATACATTTATAAAGTCCAATATATTTTAAAGGAATGAGTTTGTTAGATACTACACTTAAACAAATATATTAAATCTTCACTTAACAAACTTACATGCACGGACAATTGGTAACAGCGTGACATAATCTTATATGTATGTGGGTCAAGGTCAATTTCAAACTCATGAAAAAAACCCCAATTAAATTTGTTGAATAACAACAATATAAACCTAATTTCATATTTCTTCTGATATCTATTATTATGCTGCATTATTAAGTATACATGTTCTAGTAAAATGTTCAGCTAAAATAACTTGTATGTGAAATATTTTTAGGGAAGAATTCGTAAATATAACAGTCTTAAGTAGACCAAAGTCAATTTAGTTCACTTAACCAGAACAAGTCAAACTTAATATACAAATAACAAAAAAATGTTTTAATTAACTCAATCTGGACCGTACCTACCATGGAGAACGTTTTTATATCTGGATACCATTTTCAGTTCACGTTCGAGGAGACAGTTCGTTAACCTGGCCGAGAATTTTTGAACCAAATATTAATCTCATTGTTTTAATTTCAGGAGGCTGCGTGGTCAACAAATTAGCCATTAGATTTATCACAAAGGACTATATATGATAAGGGCCTAAAATGGCCCCCTAAAATGAACATCATCCTTTTACTATCATTCTTTGTTTTCTTAATACAGATATGTATGTGATGTGTTTACATAATATTCATTTTGGTTCAAGTGCCCACAATTTAGAAATATGACATTGTAAAGACAACCTTTTCCCGCCTTTTTTGCATTTTTAGCGTAAAACAGCTTGTTTTCAAGCAGTTTTTCCTTCCGAAAACATAGAGCGCATTCATGAACAAATAAAATATTTTAATCAGAGATGTATCTAGCCAAGACTAATAAATGACAAAAAAATTTTACTTGTTCAAGCATGCGCTCTATATTTCCCATTCGTAAATATATAAGAAAAATGTCAATTGTTGGCCAATTTTGATTGAATTATAGAAATTGCGTCACTTCTGACGTCATATACTGCCAGTGAGTGCAAATAAATCACATAAATAGATGAAAAATATATTTTATATCAACTCTTCTAAAAAATTAGTTAACATTTTATTGTACCCGAAACACTTAAAAAATGGCGAATTATGGGGGCCAAATTTAACTCTTATCATATATAGTTCTTTTCAGAAATGGTCTTTAAGGTATAAACGTTAATTTGGTAAAGGAAAATCCAAATATACTAGTTTTAAAATTTGAATATTTTCTTTTACCACTGTATTAAGCACTTCTTCTTAAGGAATAAAGTCTTCATCTGGCCACGACTTAAGGAAGAAAGTCCACATCTGGACACGACTTAAGGAAGAAAGTCTACATCTGGCCACGACTCAAGGAAGAAAGTCTACATCTGGCCACGACTTAAGGAAGTAGGTCCACATCTTGCCACGACTTAAGGAAAAAAGTCCACATCTGGACACGACTTAAGGAATAAAGTCTACATCTGGCCACGACTTAAGGAAGAAAGTCTACATCTGGCCACGACTTAAGGAAGAAAGTCTACATCTGGCCACGACTTAAGAAATATAGTATACATCTGGACACGACTTAAGAAATGAAGTCTACATCTGGCCACGACTTAAGGAAGAAAGTCTACATCTGGCCGAGCCTTAAGGAAGAAAGTCTACATCTGGCCACGACTTAAGGAAGAAAGACTTAAGGAAAAAAGTCTACATCTGGCCACGATTTAAGGAAGAAATTCTTCATCTGGCCACGACTTAAGGAATAAAGTCTACATCTGGCCACGACTTAAGGAATAAAGTCTACACCAGGCCACGACTTAAGGAAAAAAGTCTACATCTGGCCACGACTTAAGGAGGAAGTCTACATCTGGCCACGACTTAAGGAAGAAAGTCTACATCTGGCCACGTCTTAAGGAAGAAAGTCTACATTTGGCCACGACCATCCTATTTTTTGGTGTAGGTTCCTAGGATTGAAGTCTTTAATCTATGAAAACTACAGGACCCAAGGATGTCCTAGGGATTCAAGAATATCATTTTGTCTTTTTCAACATAACATAAAGAAACACTTATTATGCTTATCTAAGATTTTTTAAGACACGTTTTTGTGTATTATTAAATCAGAATATGCATGACCTTGTAAAGATCCTTAAACCATGATTTTAAAACAAAAATTCGATCTTTTCCTTCATCTTTTTGCCGCCTAGGAACCTTTAAAATGTCAGCAATGTTTCATTTTATGTGGAATATAAGTTATAACAGATATTAAAGTACTTTTTAATGGTAGCAGGTTTTATGCACCGTTTCACAGAAAATAGGACAAGATACAATATATTTATCATGCACCTCTCCTGCAATGTAATATTTGAAAAATTAAAAGTGTCAACTAATATCTTTTTTTACAGATATAAATGATGAACCGAACAGTTTTTCCACAAAATGACAAACAAAAATTGCGTCATAAAAATGTATAAATAACTTGGTTATAATATACCCCTTTAACATAAAGAAGATAAGAAACGTAAACCAACCCCTAACAGATAAAACAAAATTATCAAATTAGATTCAGCCCAACTCTTACTCGAAAGAAAAATGATATCTTATTTTTATATTCATTGGTAGCTTTCGAGGAAGGCCATATTTTAAAAAAAAATTCAGGAAATCAATGTTTGAAAGTAATATAAAATGATTCACATATTGACTCAATACGCCAAGGAGTGTTATAGTTGATATAAAAGTGAGATATATTACTGATAAAGATAAAAGTCTTAAACTTTAGCAATCCTTAACATACCAAACCTACTGTTAATAAAACTTATTTACACATCTGACCACGCGACGACAGAAGGAGGAGTGTTGGCTCACCAGAATTTCCTCGATACTTAGATAACCATGAGACATCATCGCTAACTGTACAACCTGTTGCGCAGTTTTCATAATCGTCATCCAAAGACCAAAGAGAAATCCCAGAGAACGCAAACAGTAAATCAGAAATACAACACCACATCGGAAGGACCATTGAATTCATAATGAGACTGGGGTTAAATATGTGGGTAGGTCTTGTGGCAATGGTCTGTAAACACTGCAATAGTAAAGTACCCAGACCTGGGGGAAAAGTCAATATAATTCGTACAGTCAACATTCCCACTCAAAGGTATCGATGAATTTACAAGGGTCTTCTTCAGTCAGCAGATTATCCTGTTGATTTGCACCAGTATTGGATCCATTTTTGCACCAAACGATTATGATCTATTTAGTTTTATAAAATTACATCCAGTGTATTAAAAAAATTAATATAACTGATGGAATACAATACAAATGTCTGTCAATTTGTAAATTTATTGATGGTAATATATATTTGTACATTTTGATATCGTGACGTAACCAGACGTGATCTTGGTGAGTCTCTATACGTAATCGACACATCATCTGATTGACCGGTGGCTAAGTTTGTTTTGGTCAAATTCGAACCCACAATCCCAGATCAAGTTACTCTTCTTTATAAAGACCACAAAACTCTCTCTTTTAACTGTATTTTTCGAAAAGTAATTACACCACGTCTTTAGTGTATTAAGACACAATGCCAAAACAATTAATGGTTTGACGCCCTTCACTATTTCTGTAACCATTACTCTTCAGTCGCTAAGCAAAAATGTCAATTTAAAAAGCTTAGTTTGAGAGGCATTGTCCTGCCAGGGATACCCATCATGGTACCTAGGCGTATTTTACATTGTCGGTAATTTTACCATGTAAATTTAAAAAAAATAGATTTTCCCATGGATGGGTCCGGATCCACCCGACCCACCGCCCTATATCCCCGGATGATGTTTATGGTATACACACTGTAACTAATTATATATCTAGATTTTACTCATTACATGCAGTGATTTTAAGAAATAAAAAAGAGCATACTCCCAGTAATACGTTGATTTTAAATGACCCTGTGAATTTTCCTTAGTTCACTTGAAGAGGGAAGAATAACTCCATTCAGATTTGAAATTCAAACTTACGAAGTATATTATTAAATTAGAATAAGCTTAGACAAGTTATCTTTCCTCATTGACATGTCGCCGTTAATGCCATTCCGTAGATTAACGTGTGAATAAAAAGAAATTGACATTTGACTCAAAAGACTATAATCATTTATTGCATGGTTTAGACTGGTCTTATTTTCATTTCCACGTGGGCCATTGAATACTGCTTCTGTTTCCATGGATACCACTCAATGCCTGTCCCCTCAAGAGTAGGCTGTCCTGCAACCTCCCCGTTGGTTTTTGGTCCGTAGGGTACCCCCTTCAGGAAATCCCCATTCAAGTTGGAGCTTTTAAAAGTAATTTAAAATAAAAATCAATTATAAATTATTGAATGATCTTTTTATTTGTTAAAATTTGCAGATTTATAAAGCTGCAATATTGTATTTTGTATTTTCCAAATATTTCCCTTTATTCCATATTGGTGCAAAGAACAATCATTTTTATGCATTAATTTGCTCTACAAATTTATCGTCAAAAACACATTCCGAACCGTGTGCGAAGTCTATCGTACGTCTTAGTAGCTGTTTAAGAAAGATTAAAATTATAAGACCTGTAGCAGGAATTGAACCACCATCCCGACTTGAGAATTTGCGCACAGTTCATGAATGAGTTATCTCTGTCGTGATCCGGGGTACTGAACCGGTGGTTGTAATGGCTCAGCAAACTGGATTGTGGGTAATTAAAGGAGTCACCTAAAAATAAGACGATAATGTCAATAATCGTTAATAAATAACTCCATTTATATCTGTTCAATATAAGATACACTACTTTATTAGATAAAAACGTTCTACAACAAAATCTGTCTGTTTGGAAAACAGAAAATAGTACGCATGTGTGACGAGGTATCAAACTAGATTGATTGATGATTATCAAAAATAACACTTTATTCACAATTTAAATGACGATCGAAGATAAAAATACAATCAAACTTTATTTCAAATAATATTAATATATACATCTCGGCAGTAATGAAAGCAACAAACCTCCTCCGATCCCCCCCCCCCCCCCCCCCCCCAGGTATCAGAAAAAAAAATTGCACGGGAAAAGCAAAACTGGGTTAGCGGTTATTCGTCAACTAGACATACCTGCCGTTCCTGAGTACGTGCCGACATGGAGTGTATAGTCCTTTGATTCTCCGTCCAAAGAAAACCCCGAGTACTGAGCGTAGACGATGGTACCAGTCCAGTCCATCAGTTTGATATTAAGGACGTTATTTCCGGCGGAAGTCAGTTTGTGGATGATCTCGTTGCCGAGCCAGAATTCGGAATTTATGTCGCCAAATCCGTCACGATAGTCGGTCCAGTTCCGGTTAAAATCCACTGAAGCGTCCCGGCGACGCTGAATGACCGTCCACCGTCCACCGTCATGATCCAAGTCACAGTAAACTTGTTTTGTCGTTCCTGTAAAAGATACGGGTTAGAATTTAATATATTTTAAATGTTGCCTCTTTTTACGTTCTCTCTTGTTTTCTCTCTCTCTCTCTCTCTCTCTCTCTCTCTCTCTCTCTCTCTCTCTCTCTCCTCCATCCCCTTTTTCTCACTCTCTAATTTGTGTTCTTATTTTTAAAAACGATAAACATAAACAAAAACATATACATGTACAAAAATATTAGAAAATTTATATGTAAATAAAAATGTAAACGGGGAAGGCAGATTTATTGGCTATGGTACGAATTTATATATAGCATATTTACGTGCATGCTAAAATGATTTGTAATTATCGTCTTTGCACTAGATTTAAAGCTTTTACTAATTAATACTCACCTTCTATGTTAATTTCAAATTCTTAATTTTTACGTTCTCTCTTGTTTTCTCTCTTTCTCTCTCTCTCTCTCTCTCTCTCTCTCTCTCTCTCTCCTCCATCCCCTTTTTCTCACTCTCTAATTTGTGTTCTTATTTTTAAAAACGATAAACATAAACAAAAACATATACATGTACAAAAATATTAGAAAATTTATATGTAAATAAAAATGTAAACGGGGAAGGCAGATTTATTGGCTATGGTACGAATTTATATATAGCATATTTACGTGCATGCTAAAATGATTTGTAATTATCGTCTTTGCACTAGATTTAAAGCTTTTACTAATTAATACTCACCTTCTATGTTAATTTCAAATTCCCCGCTCAGTGTTTCCCCTTTGGCGGCCCAATCAGCACAGTCACGTGGTAGTGTAGCAGCTATTATGTTTAAATGATCAATTAAAAACTCTTTAAATATGCATACATGTATGTTTTTAAATTGTTGCTTTACAATGCAAAATTCAGCTGATCGTAAAGTGTAATTCAAAAATGTCTACTTTGACGTGCAATCAATACATTTTTTTCATCCTCACCATTTGAAATATTCTAGTACATTGTAAGTATGAAATTCTTTTTTATTTGTTTATTGTCATTATTTCATTTCTCTATTTAAAAAAAAGCTTTGAACGTGTTCTCAATTTCCATTTTCGTCTAAAACTAATATCTTTAAGTAAAAGGTAATGGTTTTTAAACAAGAAGACTTCAGAAAACACCAGTTGATGAATATATTGCTTGTTTGAGACAACGATTGGATTATCGATGGCATTTCTGATGAAAATTCCAAATCCATCTTTCTCCCCCTTCTTTCTTGTAAGGCTTTGCAATAGAAAAACCACCAAACTAATCCTATCACACATCATAATCTCTGGACATCGGGGGGGGGGGGGGGGGGGGGGGATTCTATCCTCCTATACTGTAGAATCATCAAAATTTGTGGGGGCCAATTTTCGTGAATTGCTTAAATTTTACAGGTTTGTGAGAACGTAATTTCGTGTATTATCTACAAAATAACGCTAATTTTATTAACTCGAGGGGTGTGTTAATTCGTGGATAAGAGGTACCCATCAATTCCACGAAAAATGAGTCACCAGGAAATTCAATGATTCAACAGAAATTATTCTTTTGACCTGGGTATGGACTATGCAAATGGTCCGAATATAGAAAATCGATATTCCTGGAGCTTGATTTTAAAACAAAGGACCAAGTAACAACTGTTTTATGTAGAATATTTGATATATATAAAGTTGTAACGGGTGTGATGATGATCTGAATTACTATAATGATCTCGGATGTAACACTAAGTTGTGTTTGAAGTTAAAAAACCACAAACACCTAAAAACAGGTTTATACAGAGAAGAAGAAGCAATTGGTTTATGTATTGAAGAACTGAAGAGGAGATGAAATCAATAAGCTACCTGTTGTTGTAGTTGACGGGGTGGTGGTCTGTTGGGTGGAGACCGTAGTCATGGGCGGGGGTGGTGTTGGTGGCGCCAGGGGGGTGCTTGGAACAGCTGTCAAGGAGTCCACCTTCTGCTGAAGAAGCAAAACCTGTAAAGATAGGTTCTGCATCATGGTCATCAGTTGTTGGTTCTGGTTTTTAAGCAACCCATTTTCTTTCTTTAAGGTACTACAACATGTCGTGGCATTCGCAGTGGAGGATTCGAGGACGGAGATTCTCTGCTCGTGTTCTTCGATGTGTTCGAATACGTAGACCTGACATTGTGCTACGAGCACAGCATATATGAGAACTGTACATATCACAACAATTGCGGCCATGTTTCCGCTAAATATCGTTCACGACCTTAATTGATAAGATCATTTGATAAAAATATTTCAAAGATCAGAGAGTCCGTATGTACTGTATATAGTGGTTCTGTGAATGAAAGGTTACAGATTAAATGTTCTTTCGCCATTGGCGTACGTCGTCTTTGTCATTCACTTTTCCTTGTGTATTGCTTATTCTAATTAAAAGGTTTTGTAGAAAGTTCACCTTGATCTGATTAAATAAAAACCACGAAATTCTGATAACTTATAAATTTATGAATTACATGTTCTGGAGTACAAATTATGATACTATTTCATTTACTAACCCCTAGCCTTACTTAGTCCAAAAATGATTAACATTAATCTGAAATCACTGGGTTGCAAGTTTGTAACAAATGTTCTTAATACTATGCACATGGTGTATTAAAAGTCTACGTATACCCGGATTAAGCAGCATTTACCCGTACAGTGGAATTTTTATTTTGGAGATATGTCTCAAATGTACAATTATGTACATGTATGCCAAGGTATATCGCAGGTTTCCGAATTCAGTGTTATTTCATTGGTATTACCATGACGTAATGGAAAACCAACCAATTTAAAACAACATAAACTTAGTTATGACCAAATATTTATAAGAAATACTGTATTCAGTATTTGTATTTCTTTTGCTTTAGGGTTCTTTGTGCAAAGTTTGGCCGAAATTTTTCAAGTGGTTCTGGAGAAGATGTTGAAAATGTGAAAACTTTACGGACAGAAGGACGGACAGATCTTTACGGACGACAGGCACAATGTGATAAAAAAAAACTTACTTGATCTTTCAGCTCAGGCGAGCTAAGAACTGGGCTTGTTGGGTTGATGGTTTAATACTTGTCATTATTTTACTTTACACCGGAGAGGCCCAAGAAGTTGCTTACACCTCTGTCAACGCCGGAAAAAGTCTGTCACATGATCAAAACATAGCGATCACATGGCACTGTTGATTCGTTTCTCATGTACAATCAACTTGGAGACAAAGATTTTGTGGTCAAGTTTAAAATTATCATATGGGATGACATTGCTGCTGATTTGTGTAAAACAATGAATCAGAAGCGAGCAAAAACTAATTTTTCAAAACTTTCAAATATCTGTCAAACTGGATCACGTAATCAGATTTTAATTTTTACCTCCGCAAAATATAGTTCTCTCAGTAACCTTGAAATAAAAATGAATAAATGTAGCTTAAATTACTTATAATCACAGTTATAGATACAATAAGTGAATACATCGATTTTGACGACATTTTGTCTATCGTTTCAATTTGTAGAAGAATCTTGTACATCGGGTGTTGACAGAGGTGTAAGCGAAGTTTGTGGAGCATGACTTCTGGTGAAAGAATGTGAAACATGCGGAAACGACCCCTTACATGTTGTATCAATACGGGGACCGACTACGTTATGTAATTTATGATATACATACATTGTATTGTCAGTCAAAAATGTTTAGTTAAGGTGGATCCCTACCCAGACGCGTAAGAAATAAAATGCTGTTTTCTGATGTGTTTTTAAATTGCGTTCGTGACACTTTTTTTTAGCTGCATTTGATAAGGGGGTATATGTGTTCTAAAGGTCGTAGAAAAAAAAAGAAGCATGTGAAGTACTATATTTTTTTTGCTTTTTAGTTGCAGTGGAAATAAATCTAATATTTTAAAGTTTAAAAAATGGTGTTTAACCATAAAATTTTTAAGATAAGTTAAAAAATGTGAAATTATGTAAAAATTTTGAAATAGCATTTTTGTAACATTCCATTAAAAAATTCAATTTTAATCAATTAAATAATGATAATCACACTTGTTATTACTTTCTTACATTATTAATGATTAAATAAAACATTTGAATCTTTATTTTGCTTTGATATTTTTTTTAATATGAGCCAAATAATGATTTTGGTTGAAATCATGTGATCGAAGAAGGGGGTATGCATCTTCTGGAGACTCTAGTGATAAAAGTAAATAGTTAAGGCATGTATTTTTGGGGCTTTTTTATAACGTAAGGTATTATTCTACTTGATTAATGAAAAAAAACCTTACTCTAACCACAAAAATCCTGAGTAGGGACCTACCTAAAATGCATCTACTTCAATCTATAAAAAACCCAAAATAAACTCCATGTTAAACATATCTTTGATAAAATAGACAAATATTTTGCAGCCATTCTTTTGACTTTCTTGATTGTTTAATAACAACGCTTAGATTTACATTGTCAATATTTTACAACAATTATCTTTATTACTCAATAGAAAATAGTCCCGTTATCGTCGTAGGGACTAAGGGGAAACCAGATCTGTCTTTTTGGCGCCGTTTTACTATCAAAAGATCTCGGATGTGGCTGTTGAAGAGAGTGTTTAACAACCGGTTGAATTCCAATGCCCATTGTCGGCTGTAAGAAAAAAAATCGTTGATTTAAATGAATGTACAAAGTCATGTACATGCATCAAGAACACAAGAGACACATGGGCCACATCGCTAACCTATATACAACAGCTCTTGTTTTTTGTTTTGTTTTGGGTATTTTTTTTTAAATAAAAAACTGTTAGTTAATAGTGTAAACATTACAAAATTTCTCATATATTAAACGATTTAACTAAACATTAAACAAAACATGAAAAGAAGGTCACTGAAATCAAGTTTGTGGACAACATATCCGAAGTTTTAAGATGCATTTACTGACCGATTTTATTATCTCAGGCATCAGCGTTTCAAAGATAACAAAAGTGGATTAGAAGCTTTATAAAGTCAAATCAATTTAAGCCAGTGAATTGAATTGAACATATTTTATTGAATAAATCAAAAGGATAAGACACAAGTTCTAAAACTTAGATAGTCCTCTCCTAAAGCCAGTTTAAGCCAGTGTTGTTTCAGCAGATGTTTATTCAACATTTAAGAATCGGGATGCATAACAATTTAAATTTTAGCAGTGCAGTTCGAAATAAAATATATTTTTAAGACTTTTAACCACAGAATTATTACGGATTTTTTTTTTTGGAGGAGATCGGATAATGATTTAAAACAAATTGCAAACTATATATTTATATTATACTTTGAATATATCCTTGGGGCCCCCGTCCAAAGGTCACTATTTAGAATCTGCACTATATCAGCTAGAATGTTTGCCTAGTTAAATATTGCATTTTGTAGTATTGGAGTTCTCAAAGAAGATGTTGAACAATTTTCAATAATTATTCATATATAAAACTTGCAAATGCTTCTTGGGTCCAAAAATTGTTAAGGAATCACAGTTCGAAGAATCAACACTGCAGCAAATTACCGGGCATTTTAGCCTCATATCATTTTCGCCGTTCATCTGTAGAGATTTCTCCTCAGTTTGATATTGCCTGAAAATTGTGCAGTTAAAAAGAATCTACTCATCTTACATTTCGATAATCATTATTAATATCGTAATGACAAACCTGGACAGTTAAGAAATAGAGATCACGTGAGGTGTTGACAAATTTTGCAATTAATTATTATAATTTTATATAACAGTAAAGCATCTCTGTCTGTCATTTTTTTTTCAATATTTATATTTTTCATGATTTTGATAAAGTAAGGTTTATCAATTAAAGGTCAAATTGAATGAGTATTGGTTGTGAGCGAGTGTGGAGGTGAAAGTGGTATTGTAAGTATATTTCATTTGTTCATTTGTAAACAAATTTATTAAATTGAAGCTGTTTTCACTGTTATTTGGAGAACGCCTGCCTCATCCACGTTACACTTAAGGAAGTAGTCTTTTCTGGTTTTCGACTTGTAAAACGTAAATTTGATTAATTGTTCATTAAATCAAGATGAAAGGAAATTGAAATAGTACATTTTTCTTTCTTTTTTAATATCATACAACTTTGGCATAGAAAAAGTAATCAATGTTTAGAATCTAACAAGGACTATATTTTTGGCATAATATTGGCGTAGGAAAATATCACATGTTTCGCAATTCAGAATTGCTGCAGATTAATGAGTCTGTTTTAGCATTTTAAAAACAATAACTTTATTGTTGGATTTTTTACTAATGTGAACAAATGATATGATACTTGGGTCTCAGATTATGTTTTTAAAATATGATTTCTCTATCAAATTACATTTTTATAAGCTTTTTAAAGCGCCCATTCTATACATTGATTTTTGTGAAAAAATCACAAAAAATAAGTTTTTCTCTCTTATTAAATGGTCAACATATTAGCTTTTCTGTCAATTAATATCTTTATATAAAGTCTTCATTATACATAAAAATCAGAAATATTTTATTATTGGAAGCATAAAAAAAATAATCAAAATTTCTTAAAAATTTAAGAAAATTAGAGGAAATGCGGGCTAAGCAATATCAATTTTAGTATGAATATTTATTCCAATTTAGTAGTATAAGCTGATAAACATTCTGATATTCTATCATTTCATTGAAGTATAGAGTCTTCTTAAACAAATGTCTACAGGACTACAAAGAGCTACACTTATTTTTATCATCCTTTACGTTGAGGAAAAAGGTAGTGACCTTGACTTGACCTTTATGCGAAAACAAAAAGGTCAAATTTGATTAAATTGATTCAATCGGTAATATGATCCGTTTGACTGTGTCAGAATTTCAGGAAGTTCTTATTATAAGAAGTATGTTTGATAACGAGAAGACTCCTTCCTTAAGGAATGAATTTAATTTCTACCTATGTTATACGATATAATATAACTTGGGGCATTTTACGCATTATAAACCGGGAAGCGGTTTATAAAAAAAGCGTAAACTGTTTCCAAGTTATGCTATACTCGTATAACATAGGTAGAAATTAAATTCTTTCCTTATAATTTTATTTTCTACTATTTAAATCAGATAATAAGGCCCATTAATTAGTTAAAATATGTTAATTTGTACAAAATTTAAACATAACGTCAAGCAGATTAATACGTTTCGCACGCGCGTCGTATTGTGACGTAGGCAAGTTATGTTATACGATATATTTGAATTTGTTTAGCCATTCAAATGAGGCGTTACAACCAGAATTAAATTATATTATAGTAATATCACGACGCACAGCATTGTAATTTTTGAGAAGATTTTGAAACATCGTTCGCTATTTAGAGTTTTCACTTTATATAGAGGCTTTGATTTAATTATTGGCATTTCAGGTGCAGTAGTTCTTGAAAAGAAGATTTTGTCATCCGTGTATAATATAACCCAGTAAAGGGCTCCAAAAATGACAACTGAATAATTATAAGGAAATTTCAGATAAGTTCACTGGCATGCTGACTTTGCTTTCCACATTAACAAATCATGTAAAACATTAACGGGAAAATGTATAGATTACTAGAAATGATGTATCAAAACCGTGTTTTTGATTTTTTTTTCTTAATCGAATTTTTAGAATATAAGAATGTGACTTTTAAATAATAGAACTTCAGATTTAACAGCACGGTTTTCTTTGTACGTATGTGTTATGCATTGAAAGAAAGCTATTCGTTTAATACAATTTAATAATACAATTATCAGGATTATTAATTTAAACTATTTACATTTTCCAATGTCTTTGCCTATGATAGCACTACGTATCAATTTGGAACTATATAACCCATAACTTCAAATAACGTATAATTGGGGCCCCAGGGGTTTTGCTTATTCATATTTAAATATTTAATCGTACAATGGCTTAAAATTATATAAATATAAGTAATAAGGAATCATTCTTTGAATATCATGAGATGATAATTTCGGTCGGGTTGGATCAAATCTATCATAAAGCCCTCGGGCTCTTTTGGATTTGATCACGCCTCGACCAAAATTATCACCTCATAATATTCAAAGAATGATTCCTTATTCGTTATTAAACCTATTTCTGAGCATTGTAAAATATGATCAATATACTATACCTTACCATTATAATGATACACTAATGTAGTACCCATTGTTTAATAAAGGAACTAACGTTTTGTAAGAAGAGTACTTACCAAACTTATTTGAAGAAACATCCCAATCATTATCAAGTAAATACCAATTTGTTTCATTTTCTCCTCTAATTAACAAAACAAAAATGCTAGCAAATGATCACTCATTTTAAGTACTTTTAACTTTCGGAATTATGAAGTTTTGTTTTTTACGATAACTACAAAAGGTTTGAAAGCAATCGTTGCTAAATACCCACTAACAACTTGTCCATAAAAGATCTTTTTTTGCAAACAGGTTGTTTGAAGTGCACGTAAAATCTCGTCTTTACACTTCATTAGCAACTTAAGATAAATGTAAACATATGATATCATTAAACTGGGAATAAGAAATGGAATACAAGCCAGTTTACTGTTAATTATTTATTATACAAATACAAATATTTTATTGGCACAAACACAATTACAATATTTGGCAAAGGCCCAATGGATATATAGGAACATCATTGTATGATTACAATAATTGCATGTACAGTATATATATTTTTATGATCTATATTGACCAGTTAAACATTTCCTTAGACTAATTGACATCTGTGTTCAAAGCAGTCATTAATGAATTTAACAGTAATTTTTAAAATAGTATGTATTTCACTATTTAAACATACATGTAAAATGTATCCTTCTTTGTCCAAGTTATTGGCAATATTTATTTTAATTATCTTATAAAAATTACTAAAATAGCTGTTCCTTAGATGAGAATAGGCTTTACATTGAAAAAGAAAATGAGTTTCATCTTCAATTGCACCAGTTTTACAAGCATTACAATATCTTTCATTCCTAAATGTGGCATTATATCTACCACTTTCTATTGCAAGTTTATGTGCACTTATCTTATTCTACTAATAGAGGATCTCTCCGATCTTTTCCTGAGTATATCAACATAAGGACTTCTTTTTCTCATATATAATTTTTGAAAAAATGAAATTTTTCTGAACTAAAAATGTTTGGATACATTGGTCAATGGTTCTTTGCTTTATGTTTGGTAAAAAGTGTTGAATTGTGCTTTTATGATTACTAATTTTTGAGAATCCCAAATTATCTAGGATATCGATGCCATAAATTTTCTTAGTCCAGGAATTGGAATTGATCGTTCCCTGATATAATTTTAATGCCAAAGAATTAGACGTTATCAAGTGATTCCAATATTTATTGCTTGAGAATGAGATTTTAGACCAAAGTGGTTACCTGTTTAATTCTGCCAAACAACCAGCATTGGATGCTTTGCAATGTAATCCAAGTATATCTTTAAGAAATTGTACATAAAATTTTTCGATAACTGAAATATCTTTCAATGAGAGATCCACTCCCCATATTTCACAACAATAAAGAAGTACAGGAAGTACTTAAGAAATGAAGATAATAATTTTTCTATTGATCGACGTATCAAAGAAAAAATTGACCGGAAAACTTCATCAATGCGCGTAGCGCATTGATGAAAAAGTTTTCCGGTCAATTTTTTCTTTGATACGTCGATCAATAGAAAAATTATTGTCTTCATTTCTTATCATTTAATAAAACATTTTCAAATAAAAAATTGTTAAGTGTCATTGATCAGAAATGTAAATAATGTAAATGAAGCGGCGCGTATGAATACAAAACAACAACAGCAACAATATTCAAAATGGACTCGCCTTCAGCTAATGCAGAGCTATTGTGCTGAATTAATGGATTAAACACAAATAGTGAGTTAAAATCTGAACCGACTGAATTGAAAACGAAAGGAAAATACATGCGATAGCTTGTGATATTATTCACTGTGCAGAAAAACTCGTAATAAAACTAGTTTTCATGTGAGATCGCTGGAATATGCAACTGGACATAACCATCCAAGGAAAGGCGATCGTGGACGAAAATAGCTGATATGTCGACAAAGAATAGTATGTATAAGCGACTTTTGTAAACGCTGTGGTAACTAGATAGCAAGTGATGTACTTAAATGGAATATATGCCGCTTGGAATGCGCCGAAGGAGTTGATGCATTACTGAGTACTCATAGCTTTTCTTTACGACGCTTATTCTGATGACCGATCATCTACGTATGTAAATTTAAAAATTATCGTTACCAAATTTGAACAGCAGTGTTACCGTGAAAGTTTATAGGCCTATATGTTCGTTATAATATTCCTGCAAAAAGGAACAGCCAGCCTCCGCCCTCGCTGTAAATGTTGATTGATCTCAAGCAGACGAAATCGTGAGAAGACGCTTAATTTTCTATTTCGTGAATCAAACAATGTGTTTTATTTATTTTTGAAGGTTAAACTTTCAAGCTTTTATATTCACAAGGTTGCATTTTGTTTGCTGACAATAAAACAGACGCAACTTTACATTTTGTTGACATTGTTTATCTTGGAAATTACCGTTCTATAAATAGTGTTAGATCAGAACAGTTGAGAAAAGTAGATCCGGCAAAATTTTATTGATGCAGGTATCAAAGAAATTTTTCAACCAATCAGAAGCGCCGATATCTCATCAAACGAATAAATATTAAATGATAATAGAATCAAAAAAAAAAAAATTCTAAGAGCTTATATGGATTATTAATACCAATTAATACCAATTATTTTTTTCATTTTAAAATATGCTTTTCTGGCCTTTTCAACAAGCACGGATGTTGCTAAATTAAACTTCCCATTACTTTTCAATACAATACCAAAATAAAAGTAGTTTGATACAAATAAAAGTATTTTGATACAAATTGCCTTGAAAGTGAAATTGATGCTTTATATCACCGGAAAAAGATGAGCAAATAAATAACATTTTAACTTTAGGTGTGTTCTTTTGAACTTTTTACATTCAATGGTATCAGAAATGTATCATTGAAAGTATTGTATGGATGAGGATTTTGTGATATGTTTTTATTTTGGTTTAAGGTGGTATGGCAAACAAATATATATATATAGAGAGAGAGAGAGAGAGAGAGAGAGAGAGAGAGAGAGAGAGAGAGAGAGAGAGAGAAATTTACTTTACGCTACCAGACACAAGGACAAGTGGATTAAAACTTGGACACGCAACATATGAAATGAACGTTAAATAAGTCTGGAAGTTAATTTGATAGATTCTTTCTAAAATAATCGATCTTAAGGATCTCGTAAATGAAAGGTGCATACAGGTTAATGAAATTCAAGATATAAATGACGTCATAATGGTTCTAGCACCAAAAAGACAGTCTGGAATCATTTATTAAATCTTGACCTCAAATTAAAGAAATTTCATACCAATGTCAAACAATTGATTTGCCCTCCTTCCCATGGATACATGGACCGGTGCGTTCAAACCATCGGATATGGTAGCATAAAGCAGGACTTCACGATGTAATGTGTCATTCATAATTTTTACGCATTGGTATAGTGGATGCGTCTAATATGGGGTCAATAATGTCAAAACGTTTTAATGAGCTCTCCTGTGTACATGCAGCTTTATTTGAAAAAAAAAAATCAACTTCTTTTATTATCCTCGATTTACATTTTGCTTATCCTCAGAGGTCCATGAGTCGTTTCCCTAATATTATGTGCCACATTGGACGATTATTTAGACTTGCTACGCTAAATTAATAATAACATACATATCTTCCTATGATTTTAAATTATATTCATCTTTTTTTTTCACGAATCTTGGACTAAATCTTGCGAGGTAAGCGAGGAAAACAAAAGGGGCACGAATTTATGGCCTCTTACAATAATTTAATACCTCAGAGTTTAAATGATGTTAATTAACGTTTATTCAAAAGTATTAAAAAAAAATCCAAGACGCCTCACTGGCTAAACAGGTTTCAATACACGGCTAAAAACATTATGTTTACGGAGATTTTGTATTGCAGTAGACATTGAAATTGTGCGAGGTATTCCGCTCTACTTAACAGGATATTTGTTTCCGATCCTATGGAATTTTTCGAGTGAAAAATAACAGTACGTCTATGAAGATATCTTGGATATGTTCCCTTTCCGAATAAATAACCCTAAGGTACGTGGATACATGTAAAACTGGAAGTCCGAAGTTAAAAGTGCAATTGTGTATAATACAATTGCAATTGTGTAAATATCATGTACTGCTTTCATTGATGATGTTGATGAATTAATCGTACACCGGCAAAGTAATTTTCTTCTACCTCCCCTATTGACAAAAAATAAGGTGCATGTTTGATTCATTTTGTTCTGCGTTTATTTACATGTTTATTGTTATATGTGTATTTATTTATCTTAATATTCATTTACTAGGTATATTCTATACAATCATAATCAGTGCAAATTAAATGTAATTGTATCAACAAATGGTATTATGTTTCAGCAATTTTGGAGACAGGACATAGACAAAAAAATTTAATGACAAACTTTGCAGAAATCTGTGAAATGTCATCTTTGACTTTTCTGAACTGCCGAGGAGGCAGGTTGTTTACCACAAATGCTTTTTCTACTTCAAATTAATTGAATATTAAACTAAGGAATGAGATTCAGAAGATCAAAAGGATGAAAAGTATACACGTAGTACGCCCAATGTACTTTAATAAGCCTAATAATGTGTTTCATATCAAATAGTTGATATTAATGCAAAGACAAAAGTACCATCAAACCGAGTACTGTTAAAGGGGGAGTTTTGTTGATACATGTTCCTGAATCATCGATTTTCTGTAAATCACTAAATTAATGGGAAATCAGAAGTAAAAGTACACTAGCAAACTCTATTTACTAATACTATTCTGTGGTCGGTTCACTTTTTATATAACTGTGAATATTCTAGTAACGTAAATTTAAAATCTAGCATCGCATAACGTAAATTTAAAATCTAGAATCGCACACTTAAACCTCCATCCTTTGTCAGAATGGGGTCCCAGAACAATAGTTCACATATATAGCTAACCTGGCGAAAAATAACAAAATCAATAAAATACGGTTATAATGTGAATTACATTCAAAGGGCTTGATAACTTACAACTTTCTTTTACAGACCTTAAGTTATCTTTCGACCGAATTGGGGGTGCACGACCATTAGCATGTATAGCTTATCTGGTGATATTAGAGAAATTTCTCAAAATATGTTACTGAAGCATGCATTCTCTCACCAGAGGTCGTGCAACACAGGCTTCGCTTACACCTCAATCGCAACTTCTCAGGCCTTTCCAGAACGATAAAAAAACACCTCGAATATATTAGCATTACCGGAGGTTAGAATTTTATACATAATGGAGTCGCTTCCCATTAAAATGAGTATCGGCTAGACATCATTTTAAGTCGCTTCTGTGGTATAATTTAGGGTATATCATTGACTTTAATGAAGTCTAGTTCACATTTCAACAGATCGTTAAATGTTGGATTTATAAAGTTATATAAGTTTAATGAAAAGGAGGGTTGTCATGGACGCCTAATCTGTAATAAATTTGATGCTTTTCTCCGTGTCTGCCAGTATAAAAAAGAATAATGACCCCCGTACAAATATGACCGGGGTCATTTTTCGACATAGAATAATGACCCCACACCCCCCCCCCCCCCCCCTTGCTGTAAAGTAATTGGATTTTTCTGAAGAAAAAAAAAACCGGGGTTATTTTTCTTCATGTTTAACATGAAGAAAAATGGTCCCCGTAGAAAAATGACCCCCGCTGTAAGCAAAAATAGAAATGGGTTATCCCGTATTCAAGATATCTGACTTTGAAATTACTTGAATTTTTACAATGTTCAGCTGATTTTAAAGATATTAACACCAAACTTGTAAAGAAATCGCTGTATATAGTTTTTCATATCCGTAGCAAACACACACAAACACACTTATATTGCCACAAGTTAAATGTTAACAGTTACGTCTCTTCTCTCAAATATATGGCGGGAAATGACGCTGCACTTGTGTAGATATCTGCTGAACTGTACTTGATACTTTACCATGAATAATTTGTAACAACATTCTATATATAGCTTTATTATTAAAAAACGATCTTTGATTTACAAAATTTATGCACAGCTTGTTAAACGTTATTTAATCGCGGTTTTACAATTGCATCGGCAACAAATTGATCAAATTGAAAAAGTTTAATTGTTTTACTGATTTTTTGTACGCAATACTGGATTTTCTTCACTATACCTGTCTTTCTCTTTTCAGCTACAAATAGATTGTCTCTGGTGTCTACACATAAACCCCAGATGCTCTGTAAACGACAGTTGTCAATGTAGCGGAGAAACTGCCCGTCCTGATCAAGGATGTGAATATATCTGCTGGTTGCTGTCAGGATCCGACCCTGGCTGTCTGTTGTGATGCCGCATGGATCAAATTCTCCCTTGGTAGTAGAGGGAGGACCAGTGTAGGTAAACCGGAGTTTCCCGGCCTGATTGACCACCACTACTGCACTGACTCTAAAGTCTGACACACAGATATCTAGGTTTCTGTTCTCGCTAATGTATTGTAATGTACCCCTGCTGCTCTGTAAACGACAATTGTCAATGAAGCGGAGGAACTGCCCGTCCTGATCCAGGATGTGGATACGGTGGATACGGTGGTTACATTTTCAGCGGTCTGTCTGGGGGAGAGGACTCAGCACCGGGAGATTCCATGGGGTAGCCATGTGTTTCTGTTTTGATAGATAACGCTGACAGAGAATCAAACTGTTGATAAAGCTGTTCTTTGTTTATCTTCTTAAGAGAAAATTTTGGTACGGACAATATGAACCTAATAGGCAATTTTCTGAATTCATCATTTCTGGATTTGTAGGCAGAGACACGGCTGACATCATTGGAGTCCAGTAACTTCTTCAGTTCAACAATGCTCTGTGTCATTTCCGAAATAGTACTTTTGATTTTTTCGTCCTGTTTACTTAAAACAGCCAGGTTTTTCGAGTCTATTTCATTAAGATCGAATTTAAATTTCTGGATCATAGTGTCTACTTTACGGTGTAAGTCTTCTCCATGTTTGTCGATAGCTGTTGTCAGTTTCTGTGTGTTTTTCTTCAGTTCGGTTTTCTGTACTGTTATGTTAGATGCAATCTCTATGTATTTAGGATAAATAGATTTCTCTAGTTCTTGTAAATCTTTTTGCAAAATTTCTTTCTTGGTTTCTAGACTTTTCAGAGTAAAATCAAGCTGTTTGTGTCCTAAATGTTTCCCAGTCGAAACACAGAGTGTACATATTGGAATGTTACATTGTTCACAATGTAGTTCGCATTGTTTTGTAGAATGTTTTGAGCATTTTGGAGTAGATCCTCTCTTTTCAAACGACAGCACTTTGTGTTCTTTGGATGTATCTAAGATATGTTCCCCCACACATGTTTTACACAGATGCATGTGACAAATGTCACAGTACAAAGGGGGGACCGGGCTCTCACAAAGATGACAACGTAACACATCCTGGGCCCAACTCTCGTCCATGGTCACATTACCTAAAGACATCCCTGGAAAAAAATCACGAAATATAAATTTTCAAGCAGAATAATTTGATTCACTGACACTTAAAATGCTTGATTGATATCAATGTTCAATGCATCCATAAAACGTCTATACCTGTGTATTTATATAGAGACAACACACTCTAATTTTTGACGTAATTGTAAAATGATCTATGAACTATAGGTATGATACAGATAAAATGGCCTATACTCGACCGACCAAAACAAAGTACAAAGTACTTATTTTTGACCCATCTACCATCTGACCTACATTTACTATTTGTAATAGTATTGAAAAAAAGAAATCCAAAATAAACGTTAAAACCCTTTGTATTATCGGGAGAATTTCGTTCATAGCTTGCAGTCTTTATGCTTGCCAAAATTTGTTTCTGTTTAAATAAAATAACATAAATAAACCAACCCTAAAATCCAACATGGCGAGTCTAGAATCTGTTGGGGTTTTTTTCTTCCTGGTCTGTTTACCTGTATCACGTGATTGGCAACATCTGATAAATGCGGATTTAGGAATTATACGCCGATCAGAATTGACCCAGTACAAAAAGCAGAACAAAATTTTTATCTTTTTTTTATTTATAGAGTCCAAAAGAAATAGAACAAGTGGTCCACGGCCTTGAAAGTCACTAAATGATCATAGCCCTTAAATGGACCTGTCAAGGCGACCCATGTATTTTAACTTTCATGTTTTTAACACTAATCCGAGACTCCTCCGACTGTTACCTCCTCTTGTGTTGTTTGATGTTTGTAAACATCAAAGCATTAAAACAATAGCGGGAGTGGGAAACAGTCGATCAGAGGTTTTTTTTTCAATTATCTATACACAAGCTCAAAGGGCCAACATTTTGTAATTTTTTTGTAAAAAGAGACCAGTAGGCCTTTAAATGTCTTTTATAATACTTATGTTTCGTTAAAGCATACAACACACAGGTAATTAAAGTTAATAAGATGAGGTTCAAATTGTAAAATATTTTATTAGACTACACATATCCAACAGCAATATACATGTATACTAATATGTTACCTAAGTGACCTTAAAAAATATATGTTAAATGTTCACTAAATGGCCATACTTGTTACCCTCCACCCCCCCCCAACCCCTTGTCATCCTCCACCCCCCACCACTCCCCAAAAAAACCAAAACCTCTGCCTCCAATTTTGGAAGAGGACATTATAACCATGGATTTAATTGATCTCCCACGACTGTAAAATTACGGAAGAAATTATACAGTGTAATATACATTTTCACTATGTGGCCATATTGGATTTACCCAAGGGCCTGAACCCCCAGCCTGGGGCCAGGAATTTAACAATTTCCTGCTGCGCTTAATGGACATCATAACCATGCATTTAATTTTTCTCAAATATTCATGTATATAGGGGTAGAAAAGAAAATATTCTAAGATTCTCAGATACAGTTTCATAGATGACAATATTGGCCCGGCTCTAGGGCATTAAACCCTGACCCAATGGCAACGAATTTCATAATTTTGGTAGAGGCTCTATGGACATTGTAACCATATGCATTTAGTTTTTCCCAAATGTGTAGGAGTAGATAAAAATATTTTTGACATTTTGACTTTTTTTGCATATTTGGCCCCGCTCAGGAGGCCACAACAATGATATAAGGCCCTATTTTCGCAATTCAGATATCTCTTATCGTATCCAAGAGCTGCTTTTAAACAAAAACGGTATCAATTGATCATGTAGTTTTTTAAGAAGTTTAAATGTGACCAAGTGACTCAACTGACCTAAAATGAATAAAATTCACCACAGAAAGACATTTCAATAGACTATATAGTTAAAACCAATGATCAATAATATGAATACTTCTTGTTCATAGATCTATACAAAATTTAAAATACTAGTATATGTAAATAAAAAGATTCTTCTCTCAGTGGATTTGGTTGTTTGGAATGAATTTTATAACAAAGTTCATCTGGAGACTAACTTTTGAATGAAAACTACCACTAGCACTAGTATTGTTTCCGAACTCTGTCACGTTGGCATCTTAATGATAGCTGAAGAAGAGATGTAACCCGAATTTTCAACTAGAGCTAGTTTTGCAGCGATGCCAATAAAATTCTTGACATACTAGTACTTCATCAAAAAGACACTCGTCAGATCATCTGATGGACAGTTTAAAACAAATGAACATTTTCTTTAATTGACTATTCACATTTTAGGGTTGTGAGTACCTCCATCGTCATTTTCATAACAAATGATTTTAAAATTAATGTGCTATTCAGTGCATAGGACTTAATTAAAAAGTTGAATTGTCTTATTTGTGTATTAAGGTTCCTCGATTATATACATGTGTAACTTTTTCCAGTTTCCAGGAATTTGTTATTGATTTATTACTACTTTGAGAAGCTTTCTTGCAAAAAATTAGGGTACCTTACCAGGCATTTGTGCAAGATACTAGAGTATGCAATTTCCTATATAATCTTAATAGAAAATTGCTGACACTTGAATTGCTGATATAAAAAAAATTGGTATATATATAAATATTTTTAAAATTTTAATCATTTTAAAAAAGATAATAAATAATAATTTTATTTGATATACATTGTATCATCAAATATATTTGATATATTATCAGGCCATTGAACAATTGAAAAATAATCATCATTTTTTGAGGAGTGTGTCGTCTCACCTTAAATTAAAATCTCAATTCTAATGAAAAATTTAATGTGACCATATATATTTGTTCATAATGCTTTTTTACTATTATTAGCGGAAATTAAAGTGAATGACCTAGTGGCAGCTTTGCACACATTTGATAAGATTAAACAGTAAGCATTATAAATGGCTTGGTTTTTTTTTATTTCATTCATTAAATAAAACCGATTATAATACACAAAGTAGAACCAATGTTGTACACTAGCTCTAGCAATAGATATGTCATGAGCAGGTCTGCAGTCCCCTCTGTAATAGATTCAACATGATTGGATAAATCTCCGCAAACTCCCGGGCCTGTCGGGACTTCATCTGGTTCACATATCCCTCCAACGCACCTCTGAAAACAGAGCAAATCGATTGTTGCGCATTTAACCAATTTAAGAATTTCTGAAAGTTTTGTTTGAAAAAATTTAATAATGTAATACTAATTTAGTACTGAAAATGTAAGTATTTTATACAATGTCATGTATTTAAATATGTAATTAAAGTACTGAAAGTATTGACTGTTTGTATTCATTAATGTTGATAAAATTTCTCGTAATGTGCTCTGAATAAAATTCTATAAATATCTTTCGAGCTTTCTAGATCTTTTGTAATTTCTCACAGATTAAATTAAGTATTTGTAAAATAGTGCTAAAAGTGAAATTTTTGAAAAAGAAAGTTAAAAAAACTCTAACTCTCTCTCTCTCTCTCTCTCTCTCTCTCTCTCTCTCTCTCTCACTGTCTTGTATGTTGTGTAAATTAAAGGGATGCTTCAGACGAGTTGAATTGTCATCATATTTAGAACCCAACAAACTTTTTTCTAGACCTAGAGAGTTGTACTTACTTGATCAGGGTAAGTCTGTCTTTTTCTGAGGGGTGGTCCTCTAACCACTGGGAGTATCTACTGATTGACCCATCAGCTGACTGAAAACAAAAGCCCATCGTGATGCTTTAATGGCATAGTGTCAAACTTCCGTTTAATGATAAAACTTAAAATCAATGCAGAATCCAAATCAAGGCATCAATACAATACTAAAAGTACAATGTGCTTGTTCATATCATATGTAATTATTCAATGTATAACCATAAAAATTAATTAATAATTAATGATATCAATAAAGCCCCTATGCTTTCTGTTTATACATCAAATTAGTGATACCTGGTGGGGAGAGCTCTCGCGAACAAGAAGTTAAGAATAGTACTATGTTAAATGATGTCACCAATGGCCTGACTTTTACTGATATGCTCACCATTCTGGAACAGTGGTGGTCTTAAGACGGAAAAGGGAATGATCAAAACAATATTTATGAACAGATAAGACCATGATGAATGTGATTTTTTTAATTTGTGAAAAAGTAGATAATAAAAATAGATCTTTAAGCTTCTAAAACACCAGTTGGTGTATGTCAAACTTATGAAAAACAAGAACTGATATCAATTATCTTTTGTGGTTTAAAAAATTCCATAGTAATTCATTTGTATTTATACCTAAATGCCCTGAGTAGCTTAAATTGTTGCCCAGATCAGACACATTTGTAACACTGTGCCGGATAATTATGCCAGTGCCAAGGTGGCATTTTTGCACCCGCTTAAGCTGCATATATCGAAAAATTCAAATATGCCATATGATAGACCATTGCTTAAAGAGTTAACAACCGCCTTTGTTATCAGTGTATCTCACCTGTCAGGTAAGATATTTACCTTTCAAAAATAAATTCCTATAGGAAAATAATTTTTCCCATAGGAAAATCAATATTCCTAAAGGTAATTTGAAATTTCCTATCGGAATACAAGAACTTCCTATAGGAATTTCAATTCCGATAGGATTTGATAAAATCTGATATGAAAACTTAATATCCTATAGGAAAACTACATATCTGAATAAAATTCCTACAGGAAATACCATTCTCCTGTAGGAAATATAATTCCTCTAGGACTTTTTAAAAATCCTGTAGGATTGTCAATATTTCCTGTAGGAGAGTCAATTCTCCTATGAGAATTATCATTTTCCGATGGGATATTCATTTTTAAAGGTAAATATCTCACCTGTCAGGTGAAACACACTAAAAACAAAAGTGGTTATATACTCTCTAGACAATGGTTTATCATTTGGTATACATGGATTTTTCCGAAACTGCATCTTAAGCGGGTGCAAAAATGCCATCTTGGCACTGGCATAATTATCCGGCACAGTGTTTTGTACAGAAGGGAGAACTGTCTAACTCAATCTGTGCGAAGTCAGCAGCCAGTCTCATCTTTCCTGTCCCCCCAGGGGCCGGATCAGGCTGGCGTGTCTGACAAACAGCTCCACCGAATGGCACGCTATCGGTTAGATGCTGGAATCAAAAAAAGATTCAACAAGGAAAAAGTAATATCCTTCGATCGTGAATTTTAAAATACATGTACAGTACCGACAACGTTATTTATTACAATCCTATCCTATCGTATCGTGTATCAATCCTATCGTATCGTGCGTGTATACTGTTCTATCGTGCGTTAATTCTATCCTATCGTGCGTGTATACTGTTCTATCGTGCGTTAATCCTATCCATTGTGCGTTAATCCTATCAGGTTTATCGTTTAATTTCAACAATTCTTTCGTTTATCCTTTCGTGTTCATCGTTTCGTGCCTTTTAATAAGTAAGTAAATTTATTACTAAGTTGCAACTCGTTCGGCGCGCCGTATACGAATATTTATCGAACAAAAATTGTAAAATCCTATCCAACATTCCGTCAGGATACTAATTTTTATTTTTTTTTAGATCAAAATTAACCCATATTATATGTAAATTATATCTGTTAACATTGAAAATGAAAAACGAAGTTCTTAGGAACAAGGTAACATAGTTACCTGTATATCGAATATATTAAATCGTATGCAGAGTGTATACCTGCGTAAACATTAACTTTTAGGCAATATAATTTTGTTGCATCATATTTCACAGAAACAAAACTATTTATGATATAATTTATATTTAATTAAAACTCGAGTTGTATTTTGAACCCGTTATTTTCCATGTGATATTTGATTTTAGGCTGAAATGTTCTCGACAATCAGCTAGGGTGTGTGGTAATGAAAACAATGTTAACAAATCGTACGCAGAATGTGTATCTCCGTGTATCTGCGTAAAATGTGTATCTGCGTAAATAATTATTGAACTTGTCTGTAATAAATCGTTTTTAATGCATCATTTTCTTATACATATGATATATTTTATATTAACTTTATACAAGAGTTGGATTTATATGATTAAACCCGCTATTGTCCGAGTGATTTAATCTCGTGTTGAAATATTCGCGGCGATCAGCTATGGTGTTCGGTAATGAAAATAATTTTAACAATACAGAAAATTTATTGATCATTAAAGCTCATAATTTTAGTTGAAAAAAATTAACTGGTCATTTTTATACATTATATAAATGATGCAGCGATGATCAACAACTCGGCAATTGTTACTTATAAGAAATTCCACGTAAATCTTTATTTGTACGTGTTCTCTCTCAAATTCGGCCATTATCAGTTTGTTCGTAAATATCGTTTAAAGCGATCATACGTTTATCATGAACATCGTTTATCCTTTATATCGTGTATCAATCCTATCCTATCGTGCGTGTATACTGTTCTATCGTGCGTTAATCCTATCCTTTCGTGCGTGTATATTGTTCTATCGTGCGTTAATGCTATCCTATCGTGCGTGAATCCTATCCTATCGTTTATCTTGTAAAAAATAACGTTGCAGGTACTGTAGGTTTGTCATGACACTGATATTTAAACATCCACCTGTCATATATAAAATCGTGATACTGATATCTAGATATTTACCTGTCATAAATGGAATCCTGACACTAATGTCTAAATTTTTACCTCTATCGTATAGATATAATGGAACAGTATAAATCATTTCTCGTATGTTAAAATGTACGTAATAAGAGGTTTAAACGGGATTGAAGTTCAAATTTTTCTCGTTATTAATATCTTTAAAAGGAGAAACATTTTTAAAAGCAATAAAGAAGAAAAGATGCTCAAAATCATGTATTTAGGAATATGCGACTCAAAATAAAAATATTGTTGATTTTAACGCAATTTCAAGGTAAGTTTGATATTTGTCTACCGAGACTACCATCTAATCATGTTAAACTGAAGACTGTACGACCCCAGGGTAGAGCACCTGCGTGAAAGTTAGTCAGTAGTTGTTAAATATATTGACCGTAGAAATAGCATGTCACTGATTGATCTGTTTAGCTTTTCATAGATACCACTGTTTTTCACTGTTATAATTATCATTATTGTGCCTACATCAATGTGTTTATTTCATTTTTTTTTTACAAACCACATCAATGCAATAGTGTCTAAAGCGGGCACATTCATGTTACTAAACTGTACGATCCGAATGGATACTTTTTTCAATTGGACATCTAAACATGTAACCTGTTATGAGCAGACTTTGTTTTGAGAGGTCATTGGGTTCGAACTGACTGTACTTCGAAATTGCAACATGTAGCTATTGAAAATTATTTCATGGCTGTTTGCTAGCGATCGTTGTTTAAAGGGGCATGGTCACGATTTTGGTCAAATTTAAGTTTTCTGTTTTTATTGTTTACAATGCTTAAGCAATGCAGTTCTAATTATCAAATGAAATTTGAAAGTTAGTCGTAGAGTTATAAGCAAGAAACAGGGCTCACAATTCATTGTCATGTAAACAAGGCTCGTGTCCTATTTTTGTTTACATAGATGCAAAATACCAGTAAAAGATCTTTTTCAAGTTAATTTATTTATCTTCTTATTCATTTTAAGCATAAATAAACATTCCCTAACGCTTAACACATCCATTTTAGGTCTAAAACTGGAATTTTCACTCCAAAACTCAAAATGTAAACATAAGCTTTGTTTACATAGCAAAAAATTGTTAGCTCTTTAACTTGCTTATAACTTGTATAGTATACAAGTAAATATAGATATCTTATTTTTTATCTTATTATTTAGAAAAAAGAATTAGAAATCCATAATGGATAACAAAACACATTTCTAATGCATATTACAACAATTATTAATCTCGAACAAATGAGCATACTGTACTATTAAAATGTTCAGAATCCTTTATTTCCTGGACGTAAACTTATTTATACCTTTGTATCTTTTATCAGTGGTATTAATCTCACACAGCAAAGGGTGTTTAGTCTGACATCCGCTTAATATATTTGAACCCTGTGGGTACGTATCCTGTCATATCATTAGAAACATTAGATATATCACATCCATTGTTCATAATATAATAATGAAAAAAAAGTTTACAGGTTGGCCGACGGTCCGTAGGCAATTGTAAAACTGGCCGTTGCTTACCGACGATGTTCCGCTTAAAAAAATGTAAAATACTTAACTTTTGTTTTCAAATCTTCCCAAACAGAGTCGTGTGTCTTGTGAAAATATATGCTATTTATATATCGTTTACGTAAAGTATTAGGCCTAATGATCTAATTTTAACATTAGAGTAATCGTTCATAAGCATTCATTAATTGTGGGTAAAATAAGAACTGGTCCCCTTCAACAAATCACATGTCAGATTGTCCTTCAGGCATCACAAGATCTTTTACAACCTTGTCGATAGCCATGAACTAAGCTACAAATATAAGTGTTATATTTTTTGCAATGAAGTTTTTTTTTATGAAATCCGATTCTTAAAAATGTTTTATCATATTTGGGCAAGCAGTGAATAGTTAATTCGCTTCAATACATATTTAAACACCCTGTTTTGTAATTGATGTTGTTATAACGGTAATAAAAAAAAGGTGAACGATTCAATATTTCTACAATAACTGCAAGCATATACAATGAATTTTATAATTATGTTTTTTCCTATTAATTTATTCTCCATCTCAGTAACCTTCTAAGTTGCTATCCTATTATCAAATAAGTATAGTGTTAGGATCGAGTTTATATTTTCTTATGGATAAAAACTATATCAATAACATTTCTGTTGAAGCCTAATCTACGGTATCATAAAAGGCTGCTTTCCCTTTTTCTTGGAAGGTGGGTCGTTTTGTAATTAACTAAATTAGAGATAGCTTTGATAGTTTTTGAAGACTGATTTTGTATATTTTTAATCGATGTGAAATGTATACCATAAGCATTATGATGCACTGTAACTGCCGCAAAAGACAAATCTAAGTTATATACACTAATGAAACCACAGGTTGCAATTTGGGAGTGTATTTTTCAGGGGTATCTTTGTGATAAACTGAATTAAATAAAGCTAGACTAGTTTTTTGTCTCTTTGCTTAATTGAGAAATTTATCCAAACGCACCTTGATTTGATTTGCTACCAAACATGTTTTACGCTCTGTAAATAATAAATTATTTTTCAACAAACGAGACAGAATTCATTTGAACTTAAATGAAAGTGGATGATCCAAAACTTCCTGGGAATTTCTTTATTAGATCATCGTTAAGAGTAAGCTTTCTCTCTGATTTTGTCAACTTTATATTTAATGATCTCCACAGATTAACCTTTTTCTCATAGAACTATCATACATTTTTCAGCTTTATCGGTTTTGTTGTTGCAGACTTACTGGCATTATTCAAGCAAGAATATTTAATGCTCATTTGTGAAGGAGAAACTTGAATAAAATAAAATTCTGAATGTATCATCAAAAGTTTTATTAAACACAATCTGTTCATTTTATACATCATTGAACAATATAAAACATGGTCAACATGTCACATGAAATAAACATATTTTGTTTACATAATAATAACAGACTAAAATTGTTTACACGAAACATGTATCCATAATCTTTAATATATCGATACAGTTTATGTACACATTTTTTTATATATTACCAGTTCATACATTTAAAAAGCAATGATATCAGGACTATTATTATCTTAGGTTTACATATTAAGTATATACACAGTTCATTTACACGTAATATTGGATTTTCTTTAATCTACGTGTTCTGCTTTCAGTCACAAAGAGGTTGTCTTTGGTGTCCACACATAAACCCCATGGATACTGTAAATGACAGTTGTCAATGTAGCGGAGGAACTGTCCGTCCTGATCTAGGATGTTGATTTGGTTGTTGGTATATGTACGGTCTGCTGTCAGGATCCGACCCTGGCTGTCTGTTGTGATGCCGTACGGATAGAATGATCCCTCGTAAGAAGAGGGAGGACCAGTGTAAGTAAACCGGAATTTCCCGGCCTGATTGACTACCACTACTTTACGGGCTCCATAATCTGACACACAGATATCTAGGTTCCTGTTCTCACTTATGTATTTAATGGCACAAGATGAATAGAGAGGTTGACCTTTGTCATCGTACTGAATACGGTGTTGTTCTGTGGAGCCAGAATATCGCACAATCTTTGTTGGTTCATCACCTTCACTGTTCATGATGACCAGAAGGTCACCGGTGGAAGAGGTACAAATATAGAGAGGTATCCACCCCCGTAGTCTGATCACTGTCTGTATCTGTGTATTCTTCACTACGTTCACAGTTCTATCATCGTAATCAGTATAAACTAGATCCCCACTCCTTTTCACTGCTATGTCCCGTGGAGTGTTCCCTGACTTGGTTTGGATGGACTTCACTAGTTCTCCCCGAAGGTTGTAAAGTCTCATGATGTTGTCATCACCACAAGTCCATACATATTCATCACTCAGACATGACACGCAGCATAATCCTTTACACTCGGTGTTTATATTTGTGATGATTTGTGGTACATCAATGAGCGATCTAAACTGGGAAAAGGACTCTGAACCTGGAGAATCAATTGTGCAGTCACGTTCTTCTGTTTTGATAGATGACGCTGACAAAGAACCAAAATGTTGATAAAGCTGTTTTTTATTGATCTCTTGAGGGGTAAAACTTGGTAAGGACACTGTGAATTTAGGAGGCAATCTTCTAAATTCGGCATTCCTGGACTTGTAGGCAGAGACAAGGCTAAGATCATTGGATTCCAGTAACTTTTTCAGTTCAGCAATGCTCTTTGTGATTTCGGAAGTGGTCCGTTTGATTTCTTCCTCTTGCTTTGTTAATGCTGCCAGGTTTTTGGAGTCCGTTTCATTCAGATCTGATTTCAGTTTCTTGATAATGGCGTCAATTTCTCTATGTAGGTCTTCCCCATGTTTGTCAATGGCTGTTGTCAATTTTTTGGAATTTTCATTCAGATCAGCTTTCTGAATTAGAATAATGGATGCAATTTCTGTGTATTTTGGATAAATGAATGTCTCTAGTTCTAGTAAATATTTTTGCAAAATTTCTTTCTTTGTTTCTAGACTTTTCAGAGTGAAATCAACTAGTTTGTGTCCTATATGTTCACCAGTCGAAACACAGAGTGAACATAATGGAATGTTACAGTGTTCACAATGCAGCTCGCATAGCTTTGTAGGATGTTCTGAGCATTTTGGAGTAGATCCTTTCTTTCCAAATGGCACCACCTTGTGTTCTTTTGATACATCAGAAAGATGTTCCCCCACACATGCTTTACACAGATGTATGTGACAAATTTCACAGTACATTGGGGGGCCAGGGGTCTCACAGAGATGACACCGTGAAATATCCTGAAGGCTGTACTCAGGGTCCATGGTCACATTAACAGTAGACATTTCTAGTCCAAAAAAAAGAGGACACATAATGTATATTTTTGATTTCATTCAGATTAATCTGATTTACTAATGGGCACCTGTAAAGTGCGAAACGAAATCGAAACGAAACGAAATGAAACCGAACGAAACGAAAAGAAACCAATCGAAAGGAAAGGAAACCAATCGAAACAAAAAGAAACGGAATTCAAACAAAACTAATATCAATTTTGACTACATAAAAGTGAAAATAAATTCATTGAAATAAATTTTTGAACCATAAAATATAACTACCTGTATGTTTCAGATTGTAAGTTTTTAAGCCTTTTATCCGAAATTTGCAAAAATTATATAATTATGTAAATAAATGATGTACATTCCCCTACCTTTTAACGTTTCTAATTTGTTTCATTAAATGATATTCAGTCGGAGAGAGAGAGAGAGAAAAAGAGAGAGAGAGAGAGAGTTGCCTTAAAACTTATCAGCGACATCACATATATAGCAAAGTATATACACTGTACGCAAGTTTGTGAGATTGAGAGAGAAAGAAAGAGATATGATGATGATGATGATGATGATGATGATGATGATGATGATGATGATGATGAAGGAAACATTCTAATTAACAAGAATTTGATTTGAAATATTGTAAAAATGAAACGATCGAATACAATGTGATTTAGAGCATACTGGTTGGTTATCAGTTTCTAACATATAATAAGAATTGTTTTAATATGTATAGCATTAATTTGGACGTCGTAATTTGAGTTTAACTTGCATTATAAAGAGGTTTTTACCTGTGTATTACTTTAAATCAAACATAATTCCCTCTTTCTCTTCCTTTCACACGCACGCACATTGTATTTGATTCATTTTTACAATATTCCACATCAATATTCCAAAAAAATCGTGTGGTTGGAATGTCTCCGTAAATATTGTAAACCTACTATATTTATGGTGTACAATATTTGGCGGAATATAATTACTGAACAAGTTAGCATGGATTTTATTTAGCGCATTTCTGAATTTACCTTTTTATCAACTTAAATATTTTACATTTGGCAATGTACTTGATTTTAGAATACACAGCAAAAGGACTAAAGACAGTTTTTTATAATCATCCTCTCTCTCTCTCTCTCTCTCTCTCTCTCTCTCTCTCTCTCTCTCTCTCTCCAAACTTGAGTGCGTGCAAAAAGATATAAATATTATAATGTGTGGGTTTTTTTTACTATGTCATGTGTTTTTTGTTTGTTTGGGTTTTTGTAGTTTTTTTTAACAAATTCCGGGTAATCGGTTTAAGAATTTACAACCGCAAATTAAACACATACAGGTATTACATGTACATGTACATGTATTGATGTTTAAAAATTTTATTTCAAATAATTTTTTTTTCACCTTTATGTTGTCATAATAGGTTTTTAGTTTTGTTTAATTCCGTTTCGTTTCGTTTCGATATTTGGTTTCGTTTCGTTTCGTTTCGATCAGTTTTGTTCTGTTTCGATTGGTTTCGTTTCGTTTCGTTCGGTTTCGTTTCATTTCGTTTCGTTTCGATTTCGTTTCGCACTTTACAGGCGCCCTTTACTAACATTAAATTAAATGATTGATCCATGTTAATATTTGATGCATTAAAAAGTGTATTATAGCGACAACACAGTAGTTTATGAAGTAATTGTTAAATGATCTATGAACTAGATATGATACAAATAACATACCCTAATTGATTGACCGATCAAAACAAAATTACTTACTTTTTACCCATCTACCATCTGACGTACATTTACTATTTGTAAGAGCATTTCAACCTTTCTCTTGTTATATCAGGAGACATTCATTCATAGCTTGCATTTTTAATACTTGCCTAAATTTGTTTCTGTTTTTGTAAAAAAAAAACATAAATATATCAACCCTAATCCAAGATGGCGAGTCCAAAAATTGTTGGGGTTATTTTTTATGTTTACCTGTATCACGTGATTAGCAACACCTGACAGTGGCGGATTTAAAAGTTTATTCTCTTTTGAGAAGTGGACAGGCATAGCCTACATCCAGGCTATGCCTGTCCACTTCTCAAAAGATAATAATAAAAGTTAAGCGCCGCGATCAGTAAGGACAAAATACATTTATAAAATGGAACAAAATATTTATCTGTAATATAGAGTTCAAAATAAATAAAAACAACATGCCTTGACGGTCACCTCAGTGCCTTTGCCCAGAGATGGGCTTGTCATGGAGTACCATGTATTTTGAGGACTCGATGGTTGTGGTCATTTTTAAACTGAATCGGTCTCCTGTAAAAGAAGAACTCTATATCAAAATATAGAAAAATACCCAAATTTTAAACTTAAAAAATATATGGTTTTTTCTTTACAAAAGATAGTTTATAGCTAAACAAATCATGTTTAAATTTTAGGTAGATCTGTTGGCTATTTTGTTTTTACAATCCTGCCTCCCTAATCTTCATTTATTTTGGAGTCTTAACCCTAATATGGGACTCCTCCGACTGTTATCCCTACTTTCATCGTTTAATGTTTGCAAACATCAGATCATTTAAACAAAAACAAGGGGAGAGAGAAGAGTAAGAGTAATCACAAGACCTTCAGGGGCCAAAAATTTTGTACAAAAAAAAAAGAGGCCTGAAACCTTTTATTGTCAATCGTTTATAATGATAATTTTAATGAGTTCATTATTAATGCACACAACATACATGCAGTTAAATGCTCGAGCATACAATGCACGAGATATTGAAGTTTTTTAAAAGACCACACACATTCAACAGCAATATACATGTATATTAACAGTTTACCCGGGTGAATATATTAATACGATACCCAAGCGACCCAAGTAACCTAAAACAAAAAACATATTCACTAAATGGCGTTATTAATTGTCACCCCACCCCATCTCTTCCCAAATAAAAAGCTTAGACCCTGCCCTAATTTTCGAGGAGGACATTATGAGCATAATAATTATGCTTAGTTGATTTCCCACGACTGAGAAATTACGGAAGAAAATATACGGTGAAAAAAATTATTTCAAAAAATTAAATTAAAACTTTTCTACTATGGGGTCACATTCGAGTTACCCTAGGGCCTGAACCCCTGACCACGGGTTCATGGATTTCACAATGGTATAGGGATTCATGAACATCGTAACCATGCATTTAGTTTTTCACAAATGTATTAGGGGTGTAGAAGATTTTCTAAGATTTTATACAGTTTTATTATATGATCATATTGGGCCCCTCTACTAGGGCTAAACCCCTAACACATGTAAGCCACAGGGATGATAAGGCTATAAATTTCACAATTTAGATTTCTCTTACCATGCTTACGTGTACCAGTTTTAAATGTGATCTTCTATGTACAAAACATATAAACAAAGAGCTGAATTTTTCAATTGTGGATTGAATAAAAAATCAAATCTTTTATATAAAAAGAAATAGACATTTGAACAGTGTGAGTAAGTATACTGTCAGAGAGCGTATGATGAATGGTCGCTAGTTTTTACAATGGTAAGACTGGCATGTCATGAACAGAGATTTTCCACCTTATTTTTCATTGACATAATCTATAAATAAGCTGGTATCGGGCATCTAGATACATTAAAATAGATGAAGTTTTACTCTAATGAAAATGTGACGTCCATTTACAAATGTTCGAATAGTATAAAATTTAACTATAAATTTAATGCTTTTGAATCTTATTAAGAGAAAAAAAAATGACCCAATTCATGGCAGCTCTTCACACATATGATCAAATTAAACAGTCAACACTAAAACAAAGCCTTTTTTAAAATTCTTTATTAAATAAACACGATTATACTTAATTTACAAAGTAAAACAAATGTTGCACATTAGTCCTAGTGTTAAAAATGTCATGAACAGGTCTGCAGTCCTCTCTGTAAGAGATCCAACATGATTGGATAAATCTCCGCAAACTCTCGGGCCTGTCGAGACTTCATCTGATTCACATATCCCTCTAACGCACCCCTGAAAACAGAGCATATTGTTTGCTGAACATTTAATCAAATTACAGAAAGTATTGATTGATTGATAGAACTCAAATATGTAATCATATGTAATACATTGCTGTAAATATTGACAAATTTCATATGATATGTTATGTTCCAATTTTATGAAGATCTTTATAGCTTTCTAGATATTTTGTATTTTCTTTAAGACAAAATTAAGCATTTGTAAAATAGTGCTTCAAATGCAAAATTGAAAACCAGTGGGTATTTTTTTTTTACAAAAAAAAACACATGTCTCCCCAAGGATTGTAATATGGGGCAAATTTGATAAGTGAAAAAGAATGATGTCAGCTATATGTTATATATCATTCATATATTATACAAGTCATTATTGTAAGGAATATTTTCATGATAATTTACCCCGTGATCCAAATATGTCAAGGTCAAAAAGTTGGGTTTGGTTCACTTTTTTTGCTAGATCATCAAACTATGTTTTAAGTTTAAAGTCTCTCTGTCAAAGAATTTTGAAGTTATGGTCTGGAAAAAAAATGACCTTAAGTCCAGAAAAGGGTCAAGGTAAAAAAAAATTAACAACAGTATGTCTCATGGTATTTCAGTTCTTTGTTAACAGTTTGAAGTCCTTCTGTCTAAGTATATCTTAAATAAAGCCGAGAATGTTTTTCTCTAATTTGACCTTGAAATAAAAATTTTGGTCGAGGTCAAAAAATTTGGTAGGGTTCAGCTAGGTTATTACCATCTATCTATGTTACAAGTCAAAAGTCTGTATGATGATGGAGTCTTATGTTATGGTCCGGACAATATTTTGTATAAAATGATTGACCTTGAAGAACAAAATAGGTCAAGGTCAAAAATTTTGGTAACGTGCACTCCTTCTCAATACCATCTACCTATGTTCCAAGTTTGAATGTCAAAAGGTATTAAAGTTACGACCCAGACAAAATTTTATTATTTTTTCTTAATTTGACCTTGAGTAAAAACAAGGTCAAGGTCAAATATTAATCAATAGTACACCTCAATGTATTAATATTGTTCTTTGTTTAAAGTTTGAAGTCCTTTTGTCAAAGTATATTAAGGAGTTGAACAATGAGGTTTTTTCTAATTTGACCTTGAAATAAAATTTTGGTCAAGGTCAAAAATTTTGGTAGGGATCAGCTAGGTTATTTACCATCTATCTATGATACAAGTTAAAAGTCTGTATGTTAAAGGAGTCTTGTGTTATGGTCCGAACAATATTTTTTATAAAAAGCTTGACGTTGAAAAATAAAATAGGTCAAGGTCAAAAATTTTGGTGGTGTACACTCCTTCTCAATACCATCTACCTATGTTCCAAGTTTGAAGTCTTAATGTCAAAGGGTATTTAATTTAGAGCCTGGACAAATTTGGATGAAGAAGAATAAGAATAAGAAGAAGAAAGCCGACAAAAACAATATGTCTCTCCTTTGAAAGGAAAGAGTAATCTCTCTCTCTCTCTCTCTCTCTCTCTCTCTCTCTCTCTCTCTCTCTTATATGTTGTGTAAATTAAAGGGGAGTTGAAAAATGCTCCTCATATTTAAAACCAAACAAACTTTTCTAGACCTAGAAAGCTGTGCTTACTTTATCAAGGTGATCCTGTCTTTTTCTGACGGGTGGTCCTCTAACCACTGGGAGTATCTACTGATTGACCAATCAGCTGACTGAAAACAAAAGCCGTAATGTTTTAACGGGATAGTGTCAAACTTCCATTTAATGATAAAACTTAAAATCAATGCAGAATCCAAATCAAGGCATCAATACAATACTAAAAGTACAATGTGCTTGTTCATATCATATAAAATTATTCAATGTGTAACCATAAAAACTGATGAAAAATTAATGATATCAATATAGCCCCTGTGCTTTCTGTTTATACATCAAATCAGTGATACCTGGTGGGGAGACTTCATTTCCTGTGGAGCTCTCACGAACAAGAAGTGAAGAATAGTACTATGTTGAATGATGTCACCAATGGCCTGGGTTTTACTCATATGCTCACCATTCTGGAACAGTGGTGGTCTTAAGACGGAAAAGTGAATGATCAAAACAATTTTTATGAACAGATAAGACCATGATGAATGTGATTTTTTTAATTTGAGAAAAAGGAGATAATAAAAATACATCTTTAAGCTTCTGAAACACCAGTCGGTGTATGTCAAAGTTTATGACAAACAAGAACTGGTATCAATTATCTTTGGGAAAAAAATTGGTGGTTTAAAAACTTCCCGAGTAATTCATTTATATTTATACCTAAATGCCCTGAGTGGTTTATAATCGTTGCCCAGATGAAACACATTTGTGTAGAAGGGAGAGATGGCTAACTCCATCTGTGTGAAGTCATCAGCCAGTCTCATCTTCCCTCCCTCCCAAGGGGCCGCATCAGGCTGGTGTGTCTGACAAACAGCTCCACAGAACGGCACGCTATCGGTTAGATGCTGGAATCAAAAAAGGATTCAACAAGGAAAAAGTAACTTCCTTAGATCGTGAATTTTAAAACATATGTAGGTTTGTCATGACACTGATATCTAAACATTCACCTGTCATATATAGAATCGTGATACTGATATTTAGATATTTACCTGTCATAAATGGAATCCTGACACTGATGTCTAAATATTTACCTCTATCGTATAGGTGTAATGGAACAGTATAAAACATATCTCGTATGTTACGTAATAAGAGGTTTAAACGGGTTTAAAGTTCAAATTTCTCGTGATTAATATCTTTAAAAGGAGAAACATTTTTAAAACTATTAAAGAAGAAAAGATGCTCAAATTGATGTATTTAGGAATATGCGACTCAAAATAAAAAATAATGTACATTTTAACGCAATTTCAAGGTAAGTTTGATATTTGTCTACCGAGACTACCATCTAATTATATTAAACTGAAGACTGTACGACCCCAGGGTAGAGCACCTGTGTGGAAGTTAGTCAGCAGGTGTTAAATATATTGACCGTGGAAATAGCATGTCACTGATTGATCTGTTTAGCTTTTTATAGATACCACTGTTTTTTTACCGTTATAATTATCATTATTGTACCTATATCAATGTGTTTATTTCACTTTTTTTTACAAACCACATCAATGCAATATTGTCTAAAGCGGGCACGTTCATGTTACTAAACTGTACGATCCGAATGGATATTATTTTTCAAATGGACATCTAAACATGTAACCTGTTATGAGCATACTTTGTTTTGAGAGGTCATTGGGCATTAAAATTATTTCATGACTGTGTGCTCGCGATCGTTGTTTAAAGGGGCATGGTTACGATTTTGGTCAAATTTAAGTTTTCTGTTTTTATTGTTTACAATGCTTAAGCAATGCATTTCTAATTATCAAATGAAATTTGAAAGTTAGTCGTAGAGTTATAAGCAAGATACAGGGCTCACAATTCATTGTCATGTAAACAAGGCTCGTGTCCTGTTTGTGTTGACATAGATGCAAAATACCAGTAAAAGATCTTTTTTAAGCCAATTTATCTATCTTCTTATTCATTTTAAGCATAAATAAACATTTCCTAACGCCTAAAACATCCGTTTTAACTGGAATTTTCACTTTAACACTCAAAATGTAAACATAAGCTTTGTTTACATAGCAGAGAATTGTTAGCTCTGTAACTTGCTTATAATTCAACGAATGACACTCAAGTTTTGGTTGCCTATTAAAAATGAATTACTTAAGCATTGTAAACATTAAAATCGGAAGATTATTTTTTTTTTATTTACAGTTTTTCATTTTATAATACATATAACACATTCATACACACATACATACAAGTCATGATCTCATAAACCTAGAAAACTATTCAAGTTGATACAAGTTTGCATAAACTGAAATGAATAAAGCTCTTGAAGTTAAATATTAAGAAAAAGATTTTTCCATTCAAACCATCTATCATTATGTTTATCATAAGAAGAATTTCTTATAGCAACACATTTTTCAATTTCATATCTAAGGTTTAAGTGACATATTAGACCTGCAAATATTGAAACTTTTTTGTTGTACAGACATTGAAAAATATATTGTTTTGTATACAGGATCAAAAAGTTGATGACTAAGTTAGAATTAGAAGGAGGAGTCTCTCCAAATAATATGTTATACTCATTAAAGCCAATTCTTTTTGAAACAGCATAATATATATGCATACTTAAACTACTCCATAAATCTAAAACAAAGGAACAGGATGTGAAAACATGTTCAATAGTTTCTACTTCATTTTTACAAAAAGAACATGTATCATTATCAACTATTTTTATCTTTTTTAGATACGATTTTACAGGAAGAATTCTTTGTAGAGTTCTATATTGTAGCCACTGTACAGTAGTATCTGTTGCAACTTTGAAACATACTTTGAAAATATCCTGTAAAATTAGTTCGGAGTAGCCTCTCATGACAATTTTTGAATTCCATCGAATGATTGAGTTTGGAATAATACATTGGACATTTGTATTGATTATATTATAAATAGTTTTAGTGCATTTCTTGTACAAAAGTAATTCAACACAGTAAAAGGGTAGAAAAGAACCAACAATATTGACATAGTTCTCCTTTGAAAAATTTGATTCTTTAACAAACTTTCGAACAGCACTAATTATGCTGTTATATTGCATAAAATATACTTTGTTCAAATGAAATCTTTTTTCAAAATCAGATCTTGATAAAAATGACCCATCATCATGTAAGAGGTCTTTAACAATTTTCACACCTTTTTTGTACCATTCTTTATAAAACATCAGGGACGTAGCATCTCGCAGCAAGAATTTTTTTTAAATTTACATATACATTTACAAGATAATTTTTGACCAAAATCGTGACCATGCCCCTTTAAGATATTTTAAAAAATATCATTATTTACAATTTTGAACTTCTATTAACACTTAAACAGGGAATTAATATAGTGCTTCGTGGTTATTCAAAACAGTTATTAAATATAAATAACATGTCAAAAATCTGCGCATGTTGATATGAGAAACCTGTTAATCGGTCAGAACGAATTGCGATTAACCGATTATCAATTCTGCAATCGATTGCTATCCCTATAAAAACCATTAAAAAATAATTCCAACAAATATTTCATTTCTAAGACAGATAGAGCTCATGTCGTGAGTAAAGAAGTAGAGAACGCAATCACTTAACATATGAATGCACACACCCTCTTTCCTCTTAAATTATCAAATGTGAAGCTCATGCAAATTTGTATTTTTTATAAGATAACATAGATATCGTATTTTTTTTTTATCTTATTATCTTATTTTTTAGAAAAAAGAATGAGAAATCTATAATGGATAACAAAACATATTTCTAAAGTATATTACAACAATTATTAATCTCGAACAAATGAGCGTATTTTACTATTAAAATGTTCAGAATCCTTTATTTCCGGGACGTAAACTTAATTGATACCCTTGTATCTTTTATCAGTGGTATTAATCTCACACAGCAAAGGGTGTTTAGTCTAACATCCGGTTAATATATTTAAACCCTGTGGGTACGTATCCGGTCATATCAGTAGAAACTCGCCTAAGTCAAATACAAGATAGATCACAACTATTGTTCATAATAATGGAAAAAAGTTTACAGGTTGGCCGACGGTCCGTAGGCAATTGTAAGACTGGCCGTTTCTTACCGACGATGTTCCGCTTGAAAAAATGTAAAATACTTTACTTTTGTTTTCAAATCTTCCCAAACAGAGTCGTGTAACTTGAGAAAACATATGCTATTTAAATACCGTTTACGTAAAGTATTAGGCCTTATGATCTAATTTTAAAATTAGAGTAATCGTTCTTAAGCATTCATTAAATGTGGGTAAAATAAGAAGTGTGTCCCCTTCAACAAATCACATGTCAGATTGTCCTTCAGGTATCACAATGTCTTTTACAACCTTGTCGATAGCCATAAACTAAGCTACAAGTTTACGTGTTATATTTTTTTTCAATGAATTTTTTTATGGAATCTTTATTTATTTATCTTTCGATGTTTAGCTGTATTATATATTTGGGCAAGCAGTGAATAGTTAATTCGCTTTAATAAATATTAAAACACACTGTTTTGCAATTGATTTTTTTTAACGGTGATAAAAAATGTGAACGATTCAATATTTCTACAATAACTGCAAGCATATACTATGAATTTTATAATCATGTGTTTTCCTATTAATTTATTCTGTATCTCAGTAAACTTCTAAGTTGCTATCCTATTATCAAATAAGTATAGTGTTAGGATCGAGTTTATATTTTCTATGAATAAAAACTATATCAATAACATTTCTCTTGAAGCCTAATCTACGGTATCATAAAAAGTCTGCTTTCCGTTCTTTTTTGGAAGGGGGGGGGTGTTTTGTAATTAACTAAATTAGAGATAGCTTTGATAGTTTTCAAGACTGATTTTGTATGTTTTTAACCGATGTGAAATGTTTATCATACGCATTAAGATGCCCTGTAACTGCAGCAAAAGAAGACAAATCTAAGTTATATACACTAATGAAACTGCAGGTTGCATTTTGGGGGTGTATTTGTTAGGGGTGTCTTTGTGATAAACTGAAAAAAAATATAACGGTTAGTTTTGTGTGTCTTTATTTGCTTAATTGACAAATTTATCCAAACGCACCTTGATTTGATTTGCTACTAACCATATTTTACGCTGTGTAAAAAAATATACTTAGAATCTTACCTACCTCAGAATTAGTCCATTTGCTATTTTTTAAAGACTTTAGACCTACCTGAGTTTATGTATGAAATTTGAGTCCCATGAGTCCAATGTCATGGATGTTGTCACTAGCTCAATTGATGACATCATGCTGCAGATGCTGGCGTTACAGGGAGTGAATGACATTCAGACCTCTGAATCTATTTGTATATAATTAGTGCCTGGAATCAATAAAATAGTTTGTTTACTACTTGTTTTTGAGTATTGGTATTATCTATATGATAAAATGTCAAAATTTTATTCATTTCCTAATAAGGGTATATTCTACCCAGGTTTTAAGAAAACCTCCTAAAATTGATGAAATCCTAGTAAATTAATCAAAATATACATGCTTTATACTGACAAATTGGTAAAAAAATGTTCATATCATGAACAATCATCCATTATTGATTCTAATAAGCCAAATAATTCTAATCAGGCCTTTCCTGTTGATTGAGCATGTGCGAACAATATCACCACCCCCCAGTGTAATGCAGCTTACAGAACTAGCAGGTGCCCCCTTATCTTTCTTTAAAACACTATTCTAGCAAACGAAAAAGGACATAATTTTGATATAATATTAGAGCTAGGTACCTGGGGTAATGAACAGAACTGTTTAATTGTAAAATTATTGAAAATTAAATCTAGAAAAGGCCAAGTTCTTGCCAATGTCAAAAATCAAGAGGGGTAACTATTCTAGTGTCAAATCACAAAATGCGCCTCCAAGTACAGAGACAGAAGATAGTATGCTGAAAAGTTTACCTTCATTATATAGAAGAATGTCCATCGTGATGAATCAGATGGCTACCGACTGTCCGACAGCATCAATATGGGGCAAAATGACCCCACCGCCCTGCCACTATCATCTTCCAAAGCTGAGGCGGCTGAACAATGGAGATCATCATAAGTGCACGAATGAGGAAAAATCAGAGTTATAAGTTATTCATTGCACAAAACAATGTTAATACATCAAATTTTTTCATATATTCCTTACAAATAAAATATATACATTCTGATTACACACATAAATACAGAATTTAATGATCTGTCAAGGGTGGGGTACTTAAATAAACACTATTACATGTAAATACATGTAATAACATGTAATGCCAAATGTGATTTATGCAGTCATAACATAATTCAAGTAACTCATCAAAAATTACATACAGTCAGTCCAAATAAATAGAATTACATCATGTTGAAAATTTTGAATCACTCAGTCAGTTAGTCTAAGGGAAGTAACTCTAAAAACTGCTATCTTGCAATGGACACTGTTGACAGTTTCAAGCAATTTTAACCATGAAAACTTTACAAAATGCCCCTACTAAACTCATAAAACATAATCATTCCAATAACATATACCCCATACTAGGCTGACATGAGTCCAATGTGTCATAACCCCAATTTCCCATTCATGTGCAATAAACATGTGTAACACTCCCCTCCCCACCCCTCTCTTAAGAGGAGTGGGTGGAGAAAAAAGGGGGGGGGGTGAGAGACACTCATTCATGACCATATGTATGCCTAACATGTACTCCTGGCTAAACACTCACAATCACAAATCTAGGGATAAAAAAATGAAACATGGTAACTTACCAGGTGAAGGCACTAGATGTTGACAACTGCGGTAGTTTCAGGGCGTGTGGGTGAGACCGTCTTGTACATCAACCTTACTCAGGTCAAGACCATTTAGGCGAGGGAAAAGACTGCAGAACTCCTCTACGTGAATAGCTGGGAAGCATGGGAGGCAGTATTTGATCCAAATCACTCTGCTGGTCCAGATGCAGAATACCCGAACAATGAAGATCTGCTGAAAAATAAACATTAAGATGACATTAAATTGACATTAAATAGCATCAGGTCATCAATTTGAAAAGAATAGACATTTTTTAATGCATTGCAAATATGATGCTTACAAAAAATAAGAAAAACAAATAAAAAACCTTGTTTACAACATAATTGTTGTCCAAATTCTATTGACAGATGATCAGCAGACCTTAATTGAGCCCATCAATTATGAGTTAAATATGAATTTAAAAATTTAAAAAACAAGCAAAGAACTGCAAAAATGAATTGTTACACATGTAATCAACAATAATATTTTCTAATTTAGAATTCAAACCAATATTTCTTGCTTTTTCTTCTTTCCTGGTCCCTCTAATTTTACTCTTTACACATATACAATACTCCAGTCCCCCTCAATTTTAAATTACAGCCACTCCCATCTTAAAATTTAGATTTAATGAACTAATTTTACTGCAAGTGTATTGAAATGTCAAGTCTGTCCAAATCTATACTACTATATTAAAATAATAGACTCGAATTTTTAGTCTTTAATACCGAGAAATCGGAAGAATACTGTCTTTTGTTTTATATATTTTAAACATCTTTGGTACTTGAAGATTACCAATTTGTTTTTATTTTTTCTCAGTTAAGCTTCGCTAATTAATAATCAACGAAAATTCCTCAAAAAATCCCGGAAATCACCTGGATTTTTTGGATTTTACAATCTTGCGCTTGCGCAATACATTCACGCTAACGGGATCTTTAGTTTATATTTGTTTTCACAATATCACCTCTCCCTGAATACACTCAGAAATGATAATACAAATACGGGTAAATTTTCATTGGACTTTTGCTATATATTCTGTTCATATAAATTAATGATTTCTTACGAGAGAAAGTATAAAATAACAAATATACATTTCAACTAAGCACTTACTTTCATCTTCGTGATATCAAAAAATATTGATTACATGCAAAAATGTTACATTATATTTGTTAGGAGAGTGATAGAATATGTTTTATCGTAAAAATTAATAATGTCCTACAGACCCAGTTTTACAAAGAATATACGTGTACGTTGGTGAAAAGGTGTTGAGTTCTTCCATTCTATGGATAAAATTCTTTAGTTGAAAGAGATTTGCAGTCTCATAAAGGTTTGTTGTGATGTATTTGACTGTTATTTTCAAGGCAACTTCATTCATTAACTTTCTCCAAAATCGTTCCGGAGCTATTCTGCAATTTTCTGCTACTTTACGGGTATAAGTAAGGGATGGGCCTTTCTCGAGACACAGTTAGGTTATTAAAACTAAGGAAAGTGTAGTGAAATTAATAGCATTATTGTAGGCTTATAGCTTTGTTATGTAAATGTCAATAATAAGGTGTATCGATGTACCTATTTCTAAATGTCCGATATGCAATGTCAACCCGTGCACACACGGGTCAAAGTCTAGTTATCATGAAATATTGACATTTGTTTGACTTTAAAGAAAGAAAACATGAAAAAAATAGGGTCTCTATAGGGAAAAGCCTACCAATTATTTTCCCATAGAACTCCATACAAATGTTATGACCTCTCAGTACTTTACTATAATAGTTTCAGTCAAATCTTTGGTATCATTTGAAACTTCAATTCAAGACCTTTCAGGAAATGACAAAAAAAATATAGGGTCCCGTGGCGTTTATAGGTCAAATTTGCAGTTGTTTACAACTTACAGCGATCGGCAGTAAATGTCACTCTACATAAAAAATCAACCCCCACCCCTACAATTTTTCCTAGTGTTGCTATATTCTTTAAAATATTCCCCCATTCCATCATTTATTTTAAAAACTAATAATTTTACTACAAAATGAGAATTGTCACATACCTGAATTCAGCCAATCGCCTAACGCCTACCCATTCATTCCTTATTACAACGTTCTATAACTTTTCTCTGATGTAAACATCCGGGGGTTTGGTACTCTCATTCCAAAAGCAACAAACGGAAATCAATAAACGGACAGAATTCATTTGAAAGTGGAGGATCTAAATCTTCCTGGGAATTTCTTTATCAGATCATCGTTAAGAGTAAGCTATATCTCCGTATTTTTCAACTTATATTTAATGATCTCCACAGATTAACCTATTTCTCATAGAACTATCATATAAATTATAAGCACTAATTATTTATCCAAACGCTCGACGCTCGGCTGTCTCCGTAAATCCTTGTCGGAGACTTAAATTACGATGTCAGCCGAGCGTTTGGTTGAACGAGACTAGAGTTCAATATTGCTTGGATCCATACAATTTTCGAGAAATATTTCTATTACTGATACATAGTTTGATTGAATTTATTTTATCTTTAAATATTATTTAACATGATTCATATTGGGGTTTCTCGACATTCTTGTCGAAAAAGTCCAAAAATTCATAATATAAAAAAAGTGCGTAATTCAAATTAGAAACTACATGTACTTGTCATGCAAAATAACATATCATTGATTTTAAAATAAATAAACATCGACAAAATCAACTCCCGTCAGTTCTTCAGTACTTTGATTTGTTGTTGCAGACTTAAATTACTAGCATTATTCAAGCAAAAATACTTAATGCTCATTTGTGAAGGAAAAACTTGATTAAAAAAATTCTGAATGTATCATCAAAAGTTTTATTAGACACAATCTGTTCATTATATACATCATTGAACAGTATAAATAACATTTTAACATGGTCAACATGTCACATGAAATAAACATATTTTGTTTACATATAACAGACTAAAATTGTTTACACGAAACATATATCCATAATCTTTGATATATCTACACAGTTTATGTACACATAGTTTTTATATAATACCAGTCCATACATTTAAAAAGCAATGATATCAGGATTATTATTATCTTAAGTTTATATATTAAGTATATGCACAGTACATTTACATGTAATATTGGATTTTCTTTAATCTACCTGTGCTGTTTTCAGTCACAATGAGGTTGTCTTTGGTGTCCACACATAAACCCCATGGACTCTGTAAACGATAGTTGTCAATATAGCGGAGGAACTGTCCGTCCTGATCCAGAATGTGAATACGGTCGTTGTCACCGTCTGCTGTCAGGATCCGACCCTGGCTGTCTGTTGTGATGCCGAGTGGACTAAATGGTCCCTTGATAGTAGAGGGAGGACCAGTGTAGGTAAACCGGAGTTTCCCGGCCTGATTGACCGCCACTACTGCACTGGCCCCAACGTCTGAAACACAGATATCTAGGTTACTGTTCTCACAAATGTATTTCAAGCAACCACGTGAATAGATTGGTTGTCCTTTGTCATTATACTGAATACTTTGTTTTTCTGTGGAGCCAGCGTAACGCACAACCTTTGTTTGTTCACCACTGTTCATGATGACCAGTAGGTCCCCAGTGGAGGAGGTACAAATATATAGAGGTTTCCATTTTTTAAGTCTGATCACTGTTTGTATCTCTGTATTCTTTACAATATTCACACTTCTATCTGTTTCATCCGTATAAACTAGATCCCCACTCCTTGTCACTGCTATGTCCCGTGGACGGTTCCCTGACTTGGTTTGAATGGACTTCACTAGTTCTCCTCGAAGGTTGTAAAGTCTCATGATGTTGTCAGTACCACAAGTCCATATATCTTCATCACTCAGACAAGACACGCAGCATAATCCTTTACACTCGGTCTTTATATCTGTGATGATCCGTGGTACATCAATGAGCGGTCTGTCCGGGGAAGAGGACTCAGCACCTGGAGAATCCATTGTGTAGCCATGTTCTTCTGTTTTGATAGATGACGCTGACAGAGAACCAAACTGTTGATAAAGCTGTTTTTTATTGATCTCTTGAGGGGTAAAACTTGGTAAGGACACTGTGAATTTAGAAGGCAATCTTCTAAATTCGGCATTTCTGGATTTGTAGGCAGAGACAAGGCTCTCATCATTGGAGTCCAGTATCTTTTTCAGTTCAGCAATGATCTTTGTGATTTCAGAAGTGGTGCGTTTGATTTCTTGTTCCTGCTTTGTTAAGGCTTGCATGTGTTTGGAGTCCATTTCATTCAGATCTGATTTCAGTTTATGGATAATGGCGTCAATTTCTGTATGTAAGTCTTCCCCATGTTTGTCAATAGCTGTTGTCAATTTCTTGGAATTTTCATTTAGGTCAGCTTTCTGAATTGGAATGATGGATGCAATTTCAGTGTATTTTGGATAAATGAATTTCTCTAGTTCTTTTAAATCTTCCTTTAAAAATTTTTTCTTGGTTTCTAGACTTTTCAGAGTAAAATCAACTTGTTTGTGTCCTAAATGTTCACCAGTCGAAACACAGAGTGTACATATTGGAATGTTACATTTTTCACAATGTAGTTCGCATAGCTTTGTAGAATGTTTTGAGCATTTTGGAGCGGATCCCCTCTTTTCCAATGGCACCACCTTATGTTCTTTTGATAGATCTAAGAGATGTTCCCCCACACAGACTTTACACAGATAAATGTGACAAATGTCACAATGCAAAGGGGGGACTGGGGTCTCACAGAGTTGACACCGTAACACATCTTGGGCCCAACTCTTGTCCATGGTCACATTAGCTGTAGACATTCCTGGAGAGAGAACACAGAACATAAATTTCATTTAGAATAATTTAGTTTACTTACACATTAAAATCAATGCTTGATTCATGTTATTGTTCAATGCATTAAAAAAAGTGTACCCGTGTGTTAATATCGACAACACAGTAGTTTATGAAGTAATTGTTAAATGATCTGTGAGCTAGATACATGTATAATACAAAAAATAGGCCTAAATTCGACCGATCAAAACAAAATTACTTATAGATCTATTTTGACTCATCTCCCATGCATGTGACCTACATTTACCATTCATAATTATAGTATAATTGTAAAAAGGAAATCGAAAATAAACGTTGAAACCTTTCACTTGTTATATCGGGAGAAATCCATTCATACAGTGCGGCTTGCATTTTCATGCTTGCCCAAATAGTTTCTGTTTTCGTAAAATAACATAAATATACCAACCCTAATCCAACATGGCGAGTCTAGAAATTGTTGGGGTTATTTTTCTTCCTGGTCTGTTTACCTGTATCACGTGATTAACAAACACCTGACAGTGGCGGATTTAGGAATTATGCGCCGATCAGAAAGGAATTGTACATTTAAAAAAAAACCCAGAACAAAACATGTATATCTTATACCCGGTTCCAAAAAAATTAGACAAGTGGTCTACATGCCTTGACGGTCACCTGAGTACCATAGCCCTTGGATGGACATGCCAGGGAGTCCTATGTATTTTAAGTTGCATTTTAAAATCTGGGTAAACCATAACGAGACCCCTCCGACTGCTGCGCTTCCCCTAATTTTATTGTTTGATGTTTGCAAGGGAGGGGGAAAGAGTCAAAGTAATCTAGGATTATCTATACACCAGCTCAAGGGACCAAAGAATTGTAAACTGTTTTTGAAAAAGAGACCTGCAGGCCTTTCATACTGATGTTCATTAATTAAGTAATCCACACATTAAGCAGTTGTATGCTTTAAGCATACACTGCATGGGATATTAAAGCAATAAAAGCTGTATTTTAGTATTTTATTTTGCTGCAAAAACCTGCTAGTTTGATAAGTTTGCATGTAACTTAATCTTTTATGGTATTTAAGATTGGTAAAACTCATTAATTTTTGTCAGTCTGAGAATATTCTAAGGAATATATAGCAGATCAGTTTTTGTACAGGACGACAATAATTCAATATTGCTTAAATTAAGGCTCTATAACCATGCGTTAAGTTGATTTCATACGAAAGTGAAATTACAGAAGAAAATTTACAATCTTATATACATTTTCATTATGTCATTTATTATTGAACTTACCCATTGGCCCAAACCCCTGATCCAAAGGCCATTGATTTCACAATTTCGGTAAACGGCTTCATGGACATCATAACCATAAATTTAGTTGTCTTCTCACATGTGTTGGAGTAGATTAGAAGATTTTTTTTTATTTGGTTTTTTTTTTGGCATATTTGGCCACAGGGATGAAAGTTATTAATTTCAAAATTTTCATTTCTCTTACCAAGAGATGTTTCACGCCAAAAATGGTAACAATTGGCCTTGTAGTTTTCAAGAAGTTAAAAATGTAAAATTGTCAACGGACGACGCACACAGCACGACGCAGTACGAAGACCAGTTGCAAAACGTCACCTTAGTGAGAGTGGGTACATGTGTAGTATACTGTTATAGAAAGGATATGAAGATTGGTCAAGAGTTTATACAATGAAATATTTCAAAGACTGAACTGGCCACAAACGTAGATTTCCCACCGTATTTTTCATTGATATACAGTAACGTCTCCTCTTTGTTCAATGACATGCGTGAAAAATTTCATCTCGATTAACTCAGCTGGTATGGGGCACCTTGAGACATTGATATAGATGAAATTTAACTCTGATGAAAATGTGACGACCGTTTAAAAATTTTCAATTTGTAAAAATTTTGAATTTAAATGCTTTTCAATATTATTAGGAAAACAAATAAACGGCCTAGTGGCAGCTCTTCACACATTTGATAAAATCTAACAGTAAACACTAAACCATAGCCTGTTGTTATTTTTTTATTTCATTAATTAAATAAAAATGATTATAATATACAAAGCAGAACCAATGTTGTACACTAGCTCTAGTAATAAATATGTCATGAGCAGGTCTGAAGTCCCTTCTGTAAGAGATCCAACATGATCGGATAAATCTCCGCAAACTCTCGAGCCTGTCGGGACTTCATCTGATTCACATATCCCTCCAACGCACCCCTGAAAACAGAGCAGATCGATTGTTGCGCATTTAACCAATTTGAAAGTTCTGAAAGTATTGTTTGAAAGAATTCAATAATTTTATACTAATTTAGTACTGGAACCGTAAATATTTTAAAGCAATATCATGTAGGCCTACATGTATTTAAATATGTAATCAAAGTACTGAAAGTATTGACTGTTTTTATTCATTAATGTTGATAAAATTTCTTTGTAATGTGTTCTGAATAAAATTCTACAAATATCTTTCTAGTTTTCTAGATCTTTTGTATTTTCTCACAGATCAAATTAAGTATTTGTAAAATAGTGCTTAAAGTAAATCCACCCTCCTGTAACGTCATACATATTACATAAACCATGAATTCATTAAAATTCTTGCAAGTAGATTTGTAATTTCTATGTTATCATAGGTGCACATCAAAAACTCAAATCATTGTTTACTTGGAGATATTTAATAAACATTTTTCATCCTTATATTCGACATAATTCAATAATGACAAAGGGAAATAACTCTTTTCTACTATTCTCTAAGTGATATATCTAAATGCTATAATTTTTCTTATGTAAACAATTTTTTTTTTTTAATTAATTTTAGTTTTCTGGCAAAGTAAGCAGTAAAATTTAAATAGACAAACAAGTATCCATCCACTTATATTTAATTTTTAAACAAAAAAAGTGTGATTTTCAGATGATAATTTCAGCATTTGGTTTTTATTACCTTACATCTTAAATAGTATGGATACATATATATTTTATTTATTTTGTGATGAAATTCAAGTCCAATAAGTTAAAAAAAGTTAGGTTTTTAACTTTGAACCCATGATTTTATAGGTACGGAGTTACCTTAAAGTGAAAATTTTTAAAATAAAGGCAACCTCTCTCTCTCTCTCTCTCTCTCTCTCTCTCTCTTGTATGTTGTGTAAATTAAAGGGATAATACATATGAGTTTGTCATGAATTGTCATCATTTTTAGAAACCAACAAACTTTTCTAGACCTAGAGAGTTGTACTTACTTGATCAGGGTGAGTCTGTCTTTTTCTGAGGGGTGGTCCTCTAACCACTGGGAGTATCTACTTATTGACCAATCAGCCGACTGAAAACAAAAGCCCAACGTAATGTTTGAATGGCATAATGTCAAATTTCTGTTTAATGATAAAACTAAAAATCAATGCAGAATCCGAATCAAGGCATCAATACAATACTAAAAGTACAATGTGCTTGTTCATATCATATAAAATTATTCAATGTGTAACCATAAAAATAGATGAATAATTAATGATATCAATATAGCCCCTATGCTTTCTGTTTATACATCAAATCAGTGATACCTGGTGAGGAGACTTCATTTCCTGTGGAGCTCTCGCGAACAAGAAGTGAAGAATGGTGCTGTGTGGAATGATGTCACCAATGGCCTGGCTTTTACTGATATGTTCAGCGTTCTGGAACAGCAGTGGTCTGGAGAAGGAAAAAGAATGAATAGAACAATTAATTGAATAGATAAGACCATGAATATAATTATTTTTTCTTTCAAATTGTGAAAAGCAGACAATTAGAATACATCTGAAACAACAACCGGTCTATATCAAAGTTTATGGAAAACAAGAACTGAGATCAATTAACTTTGATAAAAATTTGGTGGTTTAAAAAAACTCCCCCCAAAATAGTAATTTGACTCTATATACATTCTTAGACTACACATTCAAAAACTACCAGAGCAATGTATTAGTATTCATACCTAAATGCCCTTAGAAGCTTATAATGGTTGCCGAGATCAGACACTTTTCTACAGAAGGGAGAGATGGCTAACTCCATCTGGGCAAAGTCAGCAGCCAGTCTCATCTTCCCTCCCTCACCCAGGGGCCTGATCAGGCTGGCATGTCTGACAAACAGCTCCACACAACGACACGCTATCGGCTTGATGCTGGAATCAGAAAAGGATTTAACAATGTAAATTTATTTCTGATGTCAAATTTCAAAATACACATAGGTTAATCATGACACTGATATGTGGATATTTACCAGTCATACATGAAGTTCTGACAATGATATCTAGATATTTACCAGTAATATTTGAAGTCCTGACACTCTATTTAGATATTTACCTGTCTTATATGAACAGTCCTAACACTGATATCTTGAAATTTACCTGTCATTTAAAGTTCTGACAATGATATCTAGATATTTACCAGTAATATTTGAAGTATTGACACTGATATCTGTACATTTTTACCTGTCGTATATGAAGTCCTGACATTCGTATCTAGACAGGTAATCAGCCTGACACCTGGACACAAATTCCTGGAGCTCCCTCATATACAGAGAACACTGCGACTCCTTCCCTGGGTCTGGTACAGCAGAACTGTCAACAGGGAACCAAATTAACAAAGTCATTACACTGAAGTATTCATAGAAAGTTATTAATCTACACTTCCAAAGTAAAATACTCTATCTCATTTCTTTTATTTTCTTTCTGATTTAATATAGCATTGAATCTCAAAACTGAAGCGATGTGTGCATACAAATATTCATAACACGCTAACACACATTACTCAATTTGTATGCACACACCGCTGCAGTTATGAGACTGTATACTTCAAAAAATCATGATCTAATGCTTATATTTTCATTTTTTAAACCTCTTGCCTTGTCTGCAAATGTGATTTATACCTTAAAATTCCTATCTTATCCTAAGGGTAAGTTCATATTAATGGAAGAGCCACAGTAATAGGCACAAATGTGAACTTTGATTTTCGCTTGTGGCGTTGCAGTTTACAGTGTTCAACGTTTGTGATGTCATGATAAAACTCGTCACTTTAACCCTTGAGTACCCTGTGTGTATTACAGTGTAAGTTATAACTGCCGTAGCTTTCAACACACATTACAAGCAAAAAAATATGTGGAGTGTAAATATTCATTCTTAAATTTCTAATAATAATTTATTCTAAAGACATTGTGTTAGAAAAAAGTAGGAAAATCAGCAAAGTGACTGTATGTCAGGTTTTGTCAATTTTTAATTATTAAAAAAAAAACTACCTTGAGAAGTCTTCTTGGTGCATTGTCAGAATTATTGCTTCCACGGCATCTAGGACTGAGGACATCAGAGGAGATAGAGCACTGCTCATAAGGACAACCACTCCCTACAAATGTGGAAATTATGTAATCATAGTTTTTTTTACATTATCATAATTACCAACGATTTTTTTCAATGCCTTGTACATATATGTCAAATATACCTGAAGGTGTTTCTGATACAAATACTGAAATAACTTTAAAAAATTATTTGTGTAAAAGGATTTCCCCTGTACTAACAGAGTATGGTTTTATACTGTGTGAATGGGAGCCAGAATGTGTTGGGGTGAGGGGTGATGGGAGTTATGAAATAGTTTTAAAATAATCAAGCAAAATCTTGCAGAAGTAAAAATTGCATTTATGGAATCCTAATTTTATAAGATAAAGTTCTCAACTGTTTCTTTTATAAGTACAAGTATACACTGTCAATCTCCAATATTGTTAGAATTTTAAAAATACTAAATTGATTTGAGTTGCTTTTCATAAAGTTCAGACCAAGTCAATTAGAACATTCATATAGTCAGGTCTTATAAAGAGTTTGCAGGCAATGGAATAGAGGCTGAAATTCTATGCACAAGCAGTGTTAGTGCATTTCTATTATGTTTCATTTGCAATACTGATTTTATTTGCATACATCATAACTTGTACTGTATAGGAGTGTGTGTTACATGAAAATGACCAATGAAATACCAGCTTACCGGTGGGGGTTTTCCCTAAGGAAGGAATGAATACAAGTTCAGTTTGTAGTAATTTTATACTTCATAGTATTTTTAAATACCAAAGTTGTTGACACAATCCCTTCGTATAAATTAACATTATATAACAACCAGTATTTTTTGTATAAAGTATCTAAAACATATAGTGCGCATGAATATGTACAGCATTTTTATTGTGAGTACTAGTTTGTGTAGAGCACTTGGCACATTGGTCATAGGCATTAGGCCAGCAACTGAAAGGTCGCTGGTTCAAACCCAGCAGTGGTAACTTGATGTTGTGTGTTGTGCACTATGACAAGGCACTTTATCTACATTGTCTCAGTCTACCCAGCTGAAACTGGGTACTGGCTTTACTCTGGGAGCTAACTTGCAATGGACTTGTGTCCCATCCAGGGGGAGTCAATGATTCTGATCCGCTAAGCACCGTGGAAGCCAGTGATAAGCACCAGCCTTACTTTTGGCCACTACCTCATGTTGCTTATGTCCTCATACTGACTATCTCGTTGACTGTCCACCAGTCGGTCAGTAAGACTAAGCAACATCAAGCTCAATTCATTCTGATTCATTTGGCATTTCAAAAAATAATTATTTTTATCCTGTTCTATTTGACATTGTTCCACTTGATTATTGTTGATAATTCATAGTTAATTCAAATCACTTGATCAATAAATTGTGAAACCTGCCTTCGAGTTATAGCTCTATGCATATTCGACTTAAAGGTCAATTTAAGCCTAATGACTATAGGCTAACCCCCTGTCTCTTGGGTTGGGCCTATACGAGTTAGTTCCCCTTATCCTATGGTGCTATTCATCCCTTCAGTGACAGATTTTTAGGTTTCACTAAATCAACTAAAGCTCACTGTCAGAGTATTAAGTGCAATCCAGTATTTTCTGCATACTGTAGATTCCTAATTAAATGCAAGGACTTAATATATGCCTAATAATGGAAACCATACATTCACTTCTCTTTTATTGTTAAGGTTAGATTATTTTTCAGAAAGGTTATTGTTAAAATGAATTTCCTGTTCCTTTTACAAAGAAATTGTTGCTACAGTGCACACTGCACTGTAATCAAGTGTTTATATTACTTGAATTATCGTATAAGCAAAATCATTTGTTCAGGATTTAATTTCGTTATTTTCGTTGGCAGTATAATGCAACAAAATTAAATCCATGACGAATTTTTCACCCCAGTTTTAATAAATACAGAGTTGATACGTGATAAATTCTAAGATTTACTATATAACAAAAATAAATGCCAACAAAATTGTATTTGGTTTAAATACAACAAAATTTTAACCAAACAAAAATATCTGCTTTTACAGTAGTTTTCATATGAATTATAATTCAATTGTAATGTCTACATTTGAATTCCTATATAACAAACAGTGATATCATTAATCTAAAAGTATTTAACATTCTTTCTAATTAGTTATTGATTACATGCAGAAAAGCATTAATTTTGTCATATCAAGAAATCAAAACATTAAGCATAAAATAGAATGAAAGCATTAAGAGATTAATGTTAAAAAATAAGTTTCACATTTCTATTCATTGTATTGTACACAAATTGACAGAGTGTTCCAAATAAACTGTGTGCATCTTTAGTTCGTTACACTAAAGAAATTAGTCATTTTAGAGTGCCTTATTAAACAGATTTCCTGTTAATAATGAAAGTTGTATTATAGACAGGTTTTCATACATATTGTAAAATAAAAATGTCTGAAATATTCATATATATACAAAATGTTGTTTGAAATTTGACATCAAAGAAATTTGAGAAGCAGACAGTGTAGAAAATCAGGTTTACCTCTAACGACTTTTGAATGCATTCCATGGCTTCAGGGGGAAAGTTCTGTAGACCCTCCAATAACTACAAATAGCAGAAATATAAGAATCTTTATTCATGATATTCAGCAAAATCAATTAATACAAACAACTTAACAAAACATTTAAATCCCCATCTTGTGACAGTCTGAATGTACCTTAAAGTAACAATACAGTCCTTTTTTTATGAATGTCCACACAATCATCATTCTCAAAGTTAATTTGAAATTGTGTCTGAAAAAAATTAATTTTTTTAATGTTTTTGACGACACACACTGTTACCTTGGTGATGGACTGATGCAGTAGATACAGTATGTTGACCACGGTGACATTCCGTTGTTGCCCCGGGGTACAGGGACCAATCACCTGACTCGCCTCACCATCCGTAATCAACTGAAGACCAAAAGGAGAACTCTTCACTAATTATCAATATATCAATACAAAAGAAAGAACTAGTCTTCATAATATAAATCTTTACTTTGTTTATACTCCAGAAAAACAACTCTTATAGATAATTCTTTCATAGTAATAATTGTCTAACCCTTAGATAGTGAGTCAATTTTATTACAAAAATATATACATGTAGTTACACATATCAACTGACAGTGTGTATATTTCTTAATGCTCCAGATAACATCAGATAAATTAATTCAAATAAGACAATTCCGAGTACTAAGTAGATTTTAATATAACCACAAACCAGTTGTTCACTCTTCACTGAGAACAGCTGTATCGTCTTGGCCACGTTTTTAGCCACAGTTATACAAAGCTGTGTATCCACGCTAGCCACATTTAGCTCACTGCAACAGAGGAAAAATACAACATGAGCTTGTAAAACACTACATTCTCAATCAATGTAATAAAGTCCCAGGGCAGAAATTTTAACCTTTCACCTCCATCAATGACCTTGACTCTTTAATGTCCATGGTCTTAATGGCCTGATCAAATATAGTCATGAATACCGGTAATAAAGTATTTATTTACTAAATGATTTTTTTTTGGCTACATCTGTGTTTGCTTTTAGTTTAGCCAATTTTATTGTTCATATAACTGATATGGTCAATTTGCCATCTATGACCTTGACCTTAATAAATAATAGTAACCTCAACCTATAAACTTTGAATGAAGTCTAAATATTTGATTTGGGTAGTAAGAAGATTATCATTGTGAAAAACACACTTGTCTTTGATTTTGTTTAAAATCTAGTACATGAGGAAAGTGCAAGTTGCATATTGCATTGGTTTTGACAATGTTTAACAATTATTACTGGCTTTCAAAATTCAAAACATTGCATCATCAATTGACAATATAAAATTATACAATAAATGAATGCAATAATTTATCTCCAAATGTATTTTTTGAGTTAGCTAAATCTAATTGTACATTACCAAAGTTCACATGTCAAATTACCTGGCAATGGTCTTAACGATTGTTTCCACTTCCTGTGTGGTTGGGGGATTCCCCGTACTGAAGGCCAGATTAATTGGGTCAAACAGCCTTGACAGAGACTTGGAAAGGTATGCGTTCTCAAACTTCGTCAGGGTGTCCCGCAAAGCTTTCTCGGAGCTGTATAGTGTAATATTGGATAAACATTGGAACATCTATTAACTAATAATCTTACATCAGAGATGTGTTCATAGAAGAGGGTGCTCGTTAGCGCTCACCAAAATTCCCTATACCTGCATGCAACACAAATTTTGGTGAGCACTCTGAACACTCCTCAGATTCTTCACAATTTTTCCCCAGAAAATTTTTTTACATTTCGACTTTTTAACTTTCTCCAGACTTGTAACCCACATTTGACATTTTAGATATATCTTTAAACATTATCACCAGAAACTAATCAATTACTTTTTGGATCAATAGTTTCGTTCAATTTTATTTATTTTTTTTTCTCAAGACAAGGATTTGAGATTTAAAAGTTAAAAATAAGATTTCCAACTCACATCAAATTATCCATGGCATTCCAGATATTTGCATTCAAAATTTCACAACTAAACACACAGGGAAGATTACACACATGTTTAACTTCCCAATATAAATACAACATCTAGGTTCAAGCATCACTCACTCATACTGATTCCGTTTACTTCCAGGGATGAAGATATCGTCCTCCACGCTCACATCTTCCTCTCCGGTCGGCTCCGACTGAGACAGGGAGGTTGCCGTAGTGATACTGAACTGTTGAAGTCTGCGCCAGAGGTCGTTGTACAGACGTAACAGCTTGGGATATTCTCCTTCAAAGGCCTGCTTCAAATGCATGGAAGCTAGAATTCAGAGAGAGAAAACAAAGAAGATTGGTGAATAAGGCGTGTAAACTGCCTATATGAGGATAGATAAGATACTATAAAATTAAAATATGAACAAATCTCATAATTTCTTTCTAAATTAATATTGAAAACATTGTTTCTTTACCGTAACATCGATTAATAACCTTTAAATGTCTTAAATATTTCGAACAGGTTGATTTAAACTGGGGTATGCGTGTCAAAACCTCCAAATAGTGTCATTTTTAGAACTTCAATGCCTTTCTTTTATAGAGTGGGTCTAGGTTCCATATTCTTTTCATAGTCAATATAAGGTTTAACGGAAATCAAACCGATTTAAATCAACAAAAACGTGGAGAGATGACCCACTATACTTTAAAAATGTCATTTTGTATCCCAACAATTGAACGTTTTAGAGAAATACTACAAGTCCGTAAATTCGTGGTTGAAATTGCATTTAGCATTTAACATTATATAAATAGTGCCTGTTTGGGAGGGTAACAGTTGAAATTGACACCTCGAGAAAACCATTGTCAACCGACGCGAAGCGGAGGTTGACAATGGTTTTTGAGGGCTGTCAATTTCAACTGTTATCCTCCCAAACAGGCACTATTTATTTTGTTATACTGAATGTCTTAATTTTTAAGAAAATTTCAATTCTTTTATATAGGAATAACGTGAATTCTACAGCGAACCGTACGCGCATAATTTTCGCGCATGTAACAATTTTTAATGTTACCTGTTGCTAAGTGCGTTGCTAATGCTGAGGGTAATAGAAAGGATTATGAACTGCATCTTAACCAATCAGATTTCAGTATTTAACATGAAAGTATAACAATGAAGTTTGTTGTGACTGAAATGGCTTAGTGGTTAGAGCACCAGACATTTGGTAACATTATAGAGCTAGGGTTTTTAGGTTGTTGGTTTGATACCATCAAAACTTTAGAATTTATTTTTTTTACTTATCTTTTGTTAAAATATTCAAAACTGAATATTGTTAGAAATTGTGCCTTTGTAAACTTGTAATATAACATCATCCAGTATATTTAGTTGGAAAAAAAAAATAATTTGAAATTGTTTTTTACGACAAAACCAAATGGGCAATTGCGCTATTATGTTCCCCCATCTTCTTTATGTGTGAATGTATAATATTATCACTTCAAAATTAAGTGAATGTAAACACTAATATTGATATATAATAATACTATTATTCTAAGTCTTACAAAATCAGAAGGTGTAAATTTTGACATCATACATATCATTCATTATTTCCTTCTTTTTTTTCAGTATCAACATCAAGATTTTACTTCCTCATTTTAAAACAGTTTATACATATGTAATGCACATAGATTACATATAAACAATGAATATGACCACAACCCTTACTAAGACTGGTGATGCTTTGAATACAAAATATCCCACAAATGAAATATTTTAACAGTTACTAGAATCAAGAGAAAAATAAATGTTTCTTCAAATTTCTCATCGTTGATGAAAATAAGATATAATGGTTTGAGAGGTTGGTTGGCTAAATCTTCATGGTCATTTGATATTTTAAAAATGAAATGTACAGATAAATGTACATGCATATGCACAGTGCTAAATAATACTGACATTTGTATTACAATAAATTTCACAAGAGTTAACATGCATTTTTGAAACATTTTTGATTCAGCTTACAAATTAAATATTAAAAACAAGATCTACCGGTACATATAAGTGTACAGAAAATAATGGTACATGACACAATAAATATATCCTGACAAGGAATGCATGCTTTGTGAAGGTCATATACAGGAACAGATTCTGTTCAGAATATCAGAATGTTCAAGAGGGTCTGAGTTGTAATATGATTTGTTAAGGCTGTTCTTAATCACTGCAATGGGAATTTAACATGATAAAAAAACAATTTAATTATAACTACTTTAGTAAACATTTTCCCCCCAAAAATGTATACATGTAAGTATCTTAAGGAGGCTGGATGGTCAACAAGTTATCCATCAGATCTACCTCTATACAGTAAAACTCGTTTATAGCGAAGTCTAAGGGGCCAATGGATTTACTTCGTTATATCCCTAATTCGTTATATCCGTATAACGAATTCATAATAATATATACGGCGAATTCTATATATACATACATGTATTTTTTCACCAGACAATATTTTTTGCTAATTGAGGCTTAAAATAAAAATGCATTACTTTGATATCTTTAATATTTGGATTAAATTGTAAAGAAATTCATAATAAAAGTGTTAAATTCCCTTATTATTCACCTCTACGGGACTCAAAAAAACTTTGCTATATCCGAGAATTCGCAATAAACGTGTTCGTACTAAACAAGTTTTACTGTAATATCATGATATTTTTTACCATAAACTATTATTTAGTAGAGATGAAATCCAAATATTTAAACTAAATTTTTAACAATTTCATTTACATGCAATTATCTTTATAAAGAGCTCTTCCTTAAAAGGAGATCATTATAGTGTAAAAATGGCAACGACCATCCATCCCCCTTAAGGGTGTCTTATAACCCTCTGTTGACCCTACTGATAGGAAATGCAAGAACAGCCTTAACAAATACCTTATTTGTGAGAAAAGTGAACATTATTTGTGTTACACTATTGTGTTACATTATTGTGTTACATTATTGAGTTACATTATTAATTACATACTACATACCTCTACTTCCTAATGAATGCAGTGTCAAAATATGAGTATAAAAGTAATAAATTCAAGTTATTTCATGCATTGCCAAAAGAATAAAAAATAGTTTTGATCAAGAGTTATTCAAAATCACACATAAAAAGTTCTATAAACATGGACAGAAAATGAGCATAGAATAAAAATGGAAACACAATAGAGATATAATGTTGTTGCTACCTTCTGTTGAGTTGTTAAATTCATTGGTCAGCATGTGAGTGATGCTATCCCAGAATTCCTGCATGATGTTCACATGACCTTCTTGGTGCTGTTGATAAACATAGGACATAGCATATATTATTAAATAGTCTCATTTCTACAATTGAACATATAAAATATGAGAGAGAGAGAGAGAGAGAGAGAGGAAAGTAATAGGAGGGAGGAAAGAAAGAAGACAGGATTAAATGAAAGGGGGGAAATAAAAGTGAGAGTGTGTTCTTTTATCAAAATATAAAAATAAAGAAATATGTTTCATAGTAAATCATGGAATATATGAACGTTTTATTAATAAAAGTAATCTTATTTAACTTTTGGTTTGCTGTATACAATGTATCATACCTTTGCTAACTCCTCAATGAAACAAACGTGAGTGACAGGGTCCCGTTTCTTCACCAGAACTTTCTGTAAATGCTGCACCTGTAAGTTTCAAATAAAAGATCTATTCAACCAAACAGTAACTCTTAGTGATGGGAAATCGGAAAATTTTCATAATCAATTATCGGAAATAATCGAAAGTGTGAAATCGATTAAATAATCGAAAGTTTTTAAATTATGTTTAATTGAATAAAACTTGCATCTTGCGTTGTATATACAGTAATATACATGTACTTGTTTCAGTTGTTTGAAACTATCAAATATTTATTCAAGTAAATCAAATATGTTAATAGAATTTTAATGTTATTATGCACAAACAATCTTATTTACTGCACCTGGTTAGAATAAAAGAGAACTAGGAAAAAAATGTTGTACCATTTATAGTAACTAAGAAGTTAGGAACAACTTCAAACAATAACCATAACCAATTGAAAATATTACAAATAAATTTGAAATTCAGAGTTCAAATCCCATTTCAAAAACATTAAACAAAAACAATTTTAACTGTTTTTAAACATCGTAATTAGAAAGTTCTCAACTGACCGAGTCACATTACATACAACTTCAGTGTTATAAGTGAATAAAGGTTTTTATTCAAGAAAATGAGCAAGTCAACATTTGCACAATGTAGTTTTTTTTAATTAATTAGTTCCCCTGCAATACTAATAGGATCTTGATTTGCGGCATTTGCCTCGTCCGTGAGGCTTGCACATGGCGCCGCCATTTTGTTTAAACCTATTTTCGTTTTGATGTTTGAAAAAAAAGTCAAGTCGTACGAAGAATATTCGTAAATTATGGTTTTTAAATTTTTTTTTTTAAATAATCGATTATGAAAATCTTAATCGATCATCGACGTCGGGAGACATTTAGCGACCGACTTTCGATTGTCGGCGATAATCGGCTCATCACTAGTAACTCTGACGAATATCTGGTCATGCCAAATGAAGTAGAGTCAGGTTCATTTATATTGAATTCCTACAAGCTCTGGCTAGTGGGTTAACCCTTGAATTGGACAGGTAAAGTGCTGGATTTGTATGTCAGAGGAAACGAGTTCAAACCCCAGCAGGAAATTTTATATTTATTTTACACAAGTTACATTGTAAGATACAAAACTAATTTATTTATTTAATCATCAAACTTTAAGACAAAGCGCCTACTTTATACACGCCACAGAAAACTAAGCCTTTTTGTGATTGTTGATCGAGATTAAACTGACCTCTACCATTAACAGTACACCAATATTTATTGACTAACCTGGGCACATGCAGCGTAGATGTTGTCCATCAGTTTCTCCATGTTTGTCCAGAGTGAGGCTCGGAACGCCGCTGTGTTTCCTGTCACCGGCATGGCCGCCCGGCCAGGTCCAGCTGTACATAAAAATAGATACATAGTTCTTGATACTTAGCGCAAAGCAAGAAATAAGTTAATCTGCACTACTATGACTTTATTTCTATGTTTTATTGCTTTGTTTTTTGTATTTTTTTTTTTTGGAGGGGGGTGTCTCTAATCTAAACTGTGCTTGAAGCAACAAGGTTTCACTGTACACCAAGAACTGACCAATGTACTGTTGCAGTTATTTCTTTTAAGAGAGAGAGAGAGAAGTTAGGGACTGACCTCGGCCCTGGGGGGCGTGTTGCTGGGCGAGGCTTTGTGCGTCCAGACATGAGCGGACATTCCGGTTCAGGTTCTCCTGACAGTTCTGGAGGACCCGTTCCACGGTGTGGTGGAGACTGCCCAGGTTGTGGAATACCTGGAGAGAGGTCGCCACCTGTGTCGGGTTCTGTATGAACGTAACAGAAATCATTACAATACAAGCAACTGATTAAATATTTCTTTAAATTAAGTAGTTCACTTTTCAATTTACAACAAAATAAACAGTTCCAATCAGACAGTGACTCAATCTTACTGATTTCCAATGGATTGATTTGGACCAGAAATCATTTTAAGATCATACAATATGGCAACAATGAATAAGCACTAAGCATGCACATTATAAACTAAAACCTCTTCAGAGACTTATGGCATTATCTAAACATTTAAGAGTCAATGTAATTTTTCTGTACAAAACCCCATTAATCAATTGAGAATTAACATATTGGTCTGCGTTGTATCAGACCCCTGACCTGGGTTTCCATTCCCTGTTCCAGCATTTTGTGGGCCTGAGATTCTACGTCTTTGCGGGCCTGTTTGATGAAGCGCCGATCCTGTTCTATAATCTCCACCCCACTTAGATCCACTCCCTCACAAATATAATCTTTAAAAAAATGTAGACGCTAAAGTTACTTGCATGTAATTCAATGTGATGCAACTAATACATGTTCCTGGTCACTATCTTTTCTTGTGATCTTCTTTTTTGCTACATTAGACACAGTTGTGAAAAAAACAATGTGAAAATTAATATTTAATTTTCTAGGCAGCAAAAAAAGGTGTTTTTTTTTCCTGAATACCAGTAGTTAGTCAGTAAGTATTTATTTTTAATAGAGAAATAACACCTAAAATGTAAGATTTTTCATATTTTTCAATTTTTTATTTGAGAATAATTTAATAATATTCAAAGTTCATGAGGTCTTTATATGAATATACAGTAAAATTTGCTCATGTGAAAATCCATTTACAGCTCTTTCTTGAATAATTACAGGGATGATTCATGATAATCCCCATGATTATTCAACTTGCACAAAACAAAAAATGGACTAAAATTAAAGCTCTGTAAGTTGTAATTACATATCATTCTATACATGTGTGCATTAATTCAGAAACATAATGTATTTTTCAACAGAAAAACATAAATTCCCACAGGAAAACTTGTGATTACCTAGTTCATTCAGACTCTGTGCTGCCTTAGTTATCTCCCTTGCTCCTCCCTGTAACTGACTGTTTAATCTCTTACCAAGGTACATAATTCTGATGATTCTTCTGAGGAGATCACATGTATCCTTCAAAATAGAGTCATTTTATAAATACATTATAAAAGGTTTTCAGAGCAGTTTTCAGGAGCAAATAATATAACAGATAAGCTCATGTACATCTATTAATTTAAGAGTACTATCAGTAATATATTTATTTTCATTGATATAGATAATACATGTACTCTATGCTGATATTTTTGAAAGTATATGTATATTCTCTTTTAGTTAATAGAACATGTATATACAAAAAAAGAAAATGAAATAAAAATAAGAATTGAGACTGTGATGAAATTAGTATTGATCTACAACAACTACCATACCTGCAGATTCCTCAGCTGTGTAGTTCTTGATGAAATTTTATTGAAAGGTTCTGAGACTTTTGAACGTATTCTGAAACAAAAAAGGAACAACTTTATACATTTTAAAGAAAACCAATAAATAAAACACCTGACAGTGTGGTGCATTAAAAACCCACTTCCTTAGTCCAAAATATAAACTTATTTCTTAATGAACAAATTAAATGTTATTCCCCAATAACATCACTGTAGATTCCTAATTTTACGCCAGTACTTAATTCTGCGATTCAATCATTTTGCCATCATATTGCGAGAACTTAAAATTGCGAATGCTGAATTTTTATTATTAATTATTTCTTATTTTAGTTTCATGTAGTTTACACACGTCCAAAAAATAAAAATTTTAAAAATTAAAATTCGCGAGATTGTGCTTCTCGTGATTTTACGCGGATATTAATTCCTCGCGTTTAATTAGGAATCTAAGTGTTGACTTGCCGATCCATGGCTGCCAGCAGGGACTGGATCCTGGATTGCATCATCTGTAGGACCCCCTCCAGTGTCTCCACCCCAGTAGCTTGTGATAGCAGATCCTCATGGTGAGCAACAATCTGTAATTTTACATCAACTTTATGACTTCCATATTTCTGATAATCTTATCTGAATGATCAGCTCTCTAATTACATGTAAACAGTATTAAAAAGGGACTTGATACAACAAATGAGATTGATGCAAACTCTAAAAAAGCTGTCAAACCCTAACTGCTTGTAACACTCGATTTTTTGCTGATAGGATAGGCTGAGAAATTATACTGAGGTGAGGTGCAATGTGAAACTTAATGGATTAACAGGAGCACTTTTTTTTTAAAGAGACATATAGATCAAAGACTGGCACCAGCACTTAGATATTAAAAAAGTTGAGACCAATTGCCCAAATGGGTTCTTTTCTCCGGCTACTTTCAAAGACACAACTTTTACGTTTACTGTATGAAACATGATGTCATAAAGTAGACTGAGCATGCAACATTTCAGTTTAACTTTGGGCCTTTGGCTTATTATTTGAGTGAGCAGGCGGATCCTATCGTCTGCGTTCCAAATCACAAAAATCCGCACTCAGCTAAATGGTTACACCGTTTATATATTACCTGTTAAATATTCCTGTTATAAAAATGGTTTTTGTTGTTTGTCAATTTTTTTGTTTGTTTTGAGGGGGATATCCTATAGGTAACAGTGCAACAACACATAGTGAAGAATTTTTCTTATGTAATGCTCTTTTCTGCAAACCTCTTTAAGGTCTGCATAAATTCAAGCGCAAGCATTTGAGCTGAGGAAAGAGTTATGTTACATGTAACAGCTAGGCTACAGCTGTGTAAATCATGCTTTTAAGAATGTAGATATGATACCTGTGAATGGATTTCTCTGTCCAGAAGAGATATTCCCTCTGCAAGTTTTGAAAGCTGATCTGAAATTGCCTTCCCTTGTATTGCTTGGTTGGCATGAGCTTTGACATCAAATGTTTCATCCAGGAATTTTCTAAACTCCTCTATAAATAAATGGATTATTGTTCATAAGCTACAATGTCCTGTCTTTAAAACTACAGCAGGTGTTAAAGAATGTGTGTACAATGTATCGAATTAAATGTCGACCATAAAGCACTTTAAAATAACGGATAAAAGACAAAGTTACCGTCATCAGCTAGCTGTTCGATGACACTGTCCTCCATGTTGACAAGTTTCACATCCGGCTTCTCGAACATTTAGTTTCGGATAAGAAATAAATTAATAAAAGAAGAAAAACGATGCAAGTGTCTTCGATTGCAATGACTAAAGACATACTGTTTTGCAAATAAATCAAATAAATTATTTTCTGATGTGCTAATTTATAAGGATTCGAAACTACACAAAACCAGCAACCACTTTACTTTCACTTTCACTTGATTCTAACATGCTGCAAGTTGGTCATCGTTTTGGATGTTTGTTTCTCTAAATCGGACGTAAACTTATGAGGTTTATACTGATATTTGGGATTCAAGATGATCACGAATAAAGAATTTACATGGGCCAAACCTATGGAGCTTTTTGCGGAACAGAAAATGGTTAAAATATGTGCACCAATGGTCAGATATTCAAAGTAAGAGAGAGAGAGAGAGAGAGAGAGAGAGAGAGAGATTTAAATAACTATGATTGTAAGAGGTCTTCTGATATTCTGATTTCTGTTTTGACCCAATTTTTATTAATCTGTTGGAATTTATATTTCATATAGATTGTTTTATTTTAATGATAAATTAATGTTTACATATGGTTTTAGAGTAAAACATAGGTATTTCCTGACAAATTTTCAATTGGAAAAACATCAAATGCATGCTTGCTAAAGTACCATTTTTAACTATGATATGTTTAATTAAATGAACACAACCATGTATGTAAAAATGATACTTGAGCAGACTTGTGCAGCTGTTGTGCTCTATACTTATGAAGGCAATATACTGTACATGTATGAAGAAAAAATTGTTAGTTTACTTAATATGCAATGACAAGAGAAGTAACTCTTGTTTATGTTTTACTTATCTCCCTCTAAGGGAGCTCTTCATCCTGTAAAGTTACTTTTAGTGAACGAGTTGAATAAAGCACATGGTCTAACAATGGTAGCAGAACGTGGTTGAAAGAAAATTGATGATTCCTGGTGTTAGAAACAGTGTAAGCGAGGTGTGACAATTAATTACTTGTTATTCAGAGTTTGATAAATGTGAAAAACAGTGGTGTTAGTGGACTGAGAAAATGTCAACAAAAATCAACCCCCCTTTGTACAATCCTAAAATCAAAAGTTTTGAACTCTTCAAGCAAGAACTTTTAGCATGGAAAGAGGTCACTGAGTTAGATAAAAAGAAACAAGGTGTTGCTATAGCATTGTCTCTTCCTGAAAATGATGAGTCCCAGATAAGAGAAAAAGTGTTTGATCAGCTGAATTTGGAGGATCTCAAAAAAGAGACAGGTTTGAAAACATTGATAGAATTTTTGGACAAACATTTGGCCAAAGATGATTTAGCAGATAGCTTAGAGAAATTTGAAGACTTTGAAGATTTTAAAAGGTCTGATGGACAATCTGTCAATGAATACATTTCCATTTTTGATGCTAAATACAGAAAAATTGAGAAGAAAAATATGAAATTACCTCCAGAGATTTTAGCATTCAAATTACTCAAAAGATCACAAATTAGCAAAGAAGAAAGAATGATTGTTTTGACGGGAATGAATTTTGAAAATAAAGAAACTCTGTATGAGGAAGCTAAGAAATCCCTTAAAAAATTCAAAGGTGAAACTTGTGAAGGACATTCTTCTTCTACACCAATGTCCATTAAACTTGAACCAGCATTCCTTGCAGAGAACGAAGAAGCGCTGATGGCGGCTGGATATGCTAGAATGAGGAACAACAAATTTTATCGAGGAGGGGGAAGAAGTGAGCAGATGCGGGGCAGAGGATTTCAAAGTGGCCAAAGTAGAGGCTTTTATCGAGGTCAGCATGGGGGACAATCACGAGCAGGCAGTTCAGCAGTTAAAAAGAGTATGAATCCATCAGGACCAGATGGAAATGTGTTGACATGCAAGTCTTGCGGGTCATATAGACATCTGATGGCAGCATGTCCTCATAGTTGGGAAAATATGGCAAAAGTAAATGCATGTTCAACTGAAGAAGAAGAATTCGTACTGTTTACAGGTTACCAACCAAAGGAAATAAGACACCTGGGGATGGAAGCTAGAAATTGTGCAGTCCTAGACAGTGCCTGCAGTAGTACTGTGTGTGGTAGTGCATGGATCAACACATACATCGATTCACTCAATGATTTGGACAAAAATAGAGTTAAGAAAACTGAAGGCAGAAAAATGTTTAAGTTTGGAGGGGGGACTCGTCTGAAATCTGAAGGAGAATTTGCAATTCCAGCCTGATAGCAGGGAAAGATGTGACCATAATAACTGATGTTGTTGATTCAGACATTCCGTTGCTGTTGTCAAGAACGGCTATGAAAACTGCTGGTGTGAAGTTGAACTTAGAGGATGACACAGCGGAGATTTTAGGGAAAACAATGAACCTAAATGTGACCTCTTCTGGACATTATTGTATTCCCATAGATAAAGCAGAAATGATACCTGTTGAGGAAGTTTGCTCAGTCAGGATTGATGATGTAGACCCAAAAAAGAGATACTCAACTCTGTTAAAACTGCACCGACAGTTTGCGCACCCACCAAAGAAACGACTAGTATCCCTCTTACAGGATGCCGCTGCTTGGCGAGACAACTTTGACGAGGATCTTGAAAAAATAGAAGAGAGATGTGATGTGTGCAAGACCTATGCAAGAACCCCTTCACGGCCTGTTGTGTCATTTCCAATGGCGACTTACTTTAATGAGAAGGTGGCCATGGATCTGGAGTACTGGAGAGGAAAGTGGATCTTACATTTGATTGACATGTGGTCCAGATACACAATTTCCATTTTTATCCAGAGGAAAAAGACAACTGATGTCATTGATAAAATCATGTCTCACTGGATAGGGATATTTGGTGTTATGGGTGCAATTATGACAGATAATGGAGGAGAATTTAACTCTGACGAAATGCGAGAAGTGGCATCCATTTTGAACGTCAAAGTGTGCACATCCGCAGGTGAAAGCCCATTTCAGAACGGCTTGTGTGAGCGAGTGCACTCCGTAACGGATATGATGCTAACAAAATTGGAACAGGACTACAAAGATGTAAATGAGCAGAGCTTGTTGTGCTGGGCTAACATGGCAAGGAATGTATTACAGATGTGGAACGGCTTTAGTAGCCACCAGCTTGTGTTTGGATGGAACCCCAATCTACCCAACATTATGACAGACAAGTTACCAGCTTTAGAAGGCCGTACAGTGAGTGAGACTTTTGCTAAACATCTGAATTTACTGCACAGCACCAGACGAGCATACATAGAGGCAGAAGCTGATGAGAGAATCAGACGGGCATTACTGAACAAAGTGAGGGCAGCTGAACAATGTTATGAAAATGGAGATTTGGTGTACTACAAGCGTGAGGGTAGAGACAGATGGCTTGGACCTGGTAGAGTTGTGTTTCAGGATGGAAAAGTTGTTTTTGTTCGCCATGGGGGAGTTTTTGTTCGAGTGTCCCCTAACAGATTACAAAAAGCAACCGCAAGCTGTACTCAAGTAGAAGAGAAGATATCAGACACTGAAACTACAGGCACAAATAAAGAAAGAACACCACACCAAGGAAAAGCAAGTGAAAAGCAACTTAAAAAGTGTACAGTTTCTGAATACCTGTCAGAGAACAAAGAGGAACAGAAGTTACCTTTACCTCCTCAACGCAATTTTGCATTAAAAACAAATGACAACATTCAGTATAAGATGGGATCGGAGGATGAAAATTGGATAAAGGCAACAATTCTTGGCAGAGCAGGCAAAGCTTCTGGTAATAACAGAAATTGGTATAATGTAAAAGATGTTGAGAGTGAAGAAAAAAAGAGCATAGACCTAAGTAGGCTCCCTTGGGAAAGAATCAGCGATGAATGTGTTAATTCTACAACATGTGAAAATACAAGCTGTGACAATATATCCCTAGCTAAACAAAATGAACTAGAGAAGCTCAAAAACTTTGACACATACACTGAAGTTCTGGATGAAGGACAAAATAGACTATCTACAAGATGGGTTATCACTTCAAAAGAAGAACAAGTAAGAGCAAGACTTGTAGCACGTGGATTTGAGGAGGAATTTGATATTCCAAGAGACAGTCCGACAGTTGGAAAAGGGGGTCTTAAGATATTTTTGACAATAACAGCAAGTAAATTCTGGGATGTCAAAACCACAGACATTAAGTCAGCTTTTTTACAAGGAAAAAACTTGATAGAGATGTTTATCTTCAACCTCCAAAGGAAAGTATCACTCCTGTAGGAATGATATGGAAGTTAAAACACTGTCTTTATGGACTGAAAGATGGTGCCAGACAGTTTTACTTAAGTGTTAAAGAAGAACTTGATAAACTCGGCTTTGAACAGTGTAGCGTAGACCCGGCTCTCTTCTGCTATAGAAAGGATGGAAGGCTTCATGGAATCATCTGCTCTCATGTTGATGATTTTCTCCATGCTGGGGACGAAATCTTTGAGGGGCAGATTTGCAGGTTTCGAGAGATGTTTTCAGCAGGAAAAATTGCTGAATGCCAATTTCCATATATTGGTTTCTATGTTAAGCAAACTCAGGAAGGGATAGAACTGGATCACACTAGTTACATGGAGAAGTTACAAAGTATAGAGATTGATCCCCTGGGAGCATATCAGAAGGAAAGTCAGCTAAGCACTGAAGAACAGACTGCATACAGACAGATCATAGGGCAGATCAATTGGGCAGTGCAGGGGTCAAGACCAGACCTTGCATTTGAAATGATAGACATGAGCACTAAGCTAAGAAGTGGAAACATGGCAGACTTAATCAGAGCAACGAAAACCATAAATAGGCTTAAAGACTTCAAAAGTATTCTGAGATTTCCAGCTTTAGATCTCACTTCAGTGAAGATAGTGACATTTACCGATGCATCTCTAGGAAACCTGAATGATGGAGTGGGAAGTACTCAAGGAGTCATTATCTGGATTATGGATAGACAAGGGAAATGCTGTCCCCTTTTCTGGCAGGCTAAAAAGATAAGAAGAGTTGTCCGCTCCACGCTAGCAGCAGAGGCGCTTAGTCTACAAGAAGGACTGGAGGCAAGTTTTTACTATCGACACATGTTAGAGGAAATTTTAGGAGTCCCCAGCAAATCCATTGAAATTTATGCATTTATAGACAATAAGAGTGTGATAGAATCTGTGCATTCGACAAAACTGGTGGAGGACAGGATCGAGACTTCGTATTGATATCGCTGCATTGACTGAAGCAGTTACTCAAGGAGATGTGAGGAAAATTCAGTGGTGTTCTGGACAAAAACAGCTCGCAAATTGCCTAACAAAAGCAGGAGCAAATGGTGTATGTGTTTTGAAGATTCTTCAGACAGGACGGATGTTGCCAGACTTTGTGTTTTAAATGGACAGAATTACTGTTATTCTTAAACCAGACACATTCTAATTAATTCTGAACTTTTGTCATTTTTAGTTTTGTTTACCTGTACATTATGCTCAAAAAAGAGAAAAGTATAATTAATGTTAGTTTACTTAATATGCAATGACAAGAGAAGTAACTCTTGTTTATGTTTTACTTATCTCCCTCTAAGGGAGCTCTTCATCCTGTAAAGTTACTTTTAGTGAACGAGTTGAATAAAGCACATGGTCTAACAAAAATTGTCAGTATTTTCATTATTTGTATACAGTAATTTATACAGGAATTAGCTTATTTTGGCGATGTCATAGATGACTAATTTCAAGATTATTGTGATAGACATTCTCTGTTTTTCATGAAGATATGATTTTGATATGATGGTATATGTATTTAAAAATTTGAATATGGGGGTTGGGGGCAGAAATTCGACCATATCAAACGTAGTTGTATTTTCTTTCATTATTCCTTTTTAATATAAATAATAGTCCTTCTTTGTGCCATTACAGATTACCATTTAGGACGTTAGTAAGGAAATATAACTGTGACCTGGCATTCACTCCAATGATTATATCTAATTCCTTCGTCCATTCTGTCAAAGCAAGAGATAGTGAATTCACAACTTGCTCCAGTAAGTTTTATAAATTAGATCAGTTCGTTAACTAATGACATAATTTAATGATTAAAAATTAGATGTTAGATCCGCTCGCAAACTCACTACACAAACACGTAGCTGGGCATGGCCTAACAATTCCGAAGAAACCCCCCACTCAATTTTCCTGTTGTTACAAACTGTAACATGCACGGTTCATGCAGAGTGCATAATTATACACATAACAAGAAGTAGAAACGCTTGACTTGCGAGTAGTGTCAAGCTCTCAAATTTATATAAATCGAGGTTTCAAACTATACACACTGCAATTGTATTTATCCCTCTAACTCTAACTCGTCTAGGTTATGTTGTCTATATCTGCTTGCTTCCTCGCTACAAGATCGATATTTGTGTAGTGAGTAAGCAAGGGGATCTAACATCTAAATTTAATTGTTAATGTAGTGAGTTTGTGAGCTGATCTAACATCCAATTTTATTTAGATTGAATGTTAATCTTTTTATATTTTTATTGGAGTATGGTCTATTCTCTTTGTAAACCTTTTTTTATCAGATATGAATCTGATAAACATTCATGCATGTTGGGATCAATTTTCATGATTAATTACTGCATCTTGTGATTTCTAACTAAGGCTTTAGAAAATTACACAAGCCTTGAGGATAGTTTGAATTCTGTTTTGAGGGAATATAATAGTTATCAGGGATGGGGTAATTGAAAAAAGTATTTGTAATTGAGTGTAATTAATTACATTTTTCAAAGTAATTGAAAATAATTTGTAATTGAGTCTGTCTTCAATTAAATGTATTCAAATACATTCCAAAAATACTGTGTATTTTCAATTACTTTTCAATTACATCTCAATTACTTTTTTTCCGAGTTTGAAATATAAAAAAGGTGTCTTAAAATAATAAATAGATTTTATACATGTATGGCATGGACTTTTGTTTATACAATATTTGAATGTCCCATAATGTTTCATATGTTTATACAGCATAACACACTGCCCAGGGCAATAGGTAAAGATCTAATTTTGTGGAGGTGTGAACTCCTCTAATATCCAAGAACCCCCATTGATTTTAGACTTAAGGGAGTCAAAATATCTCATTCCTGTGAATTATAGCAATTATTTTTTCTATACTGATATGCTGTACTGCCAAAAGTTGTACTTTCTGAATAAACATAGTTTTAATATGTGAATACAAATTAATTCACATTAGAGAGAATATTATTCAGAACCAAAAATGAACTCAATGGTACTTAATGAATTTAATGTTAAAGGAAATTTTCAAGAAATCTGATCTGAACTGAACTATACAACCTTTAAAAACATAACCGTACATAAAGCTTTGTTTATCTTAATGCTGTTAATATATGTATATGTTCTCAAGATTTTAAAAAATAAAACTAAAGTATTTGAGATGTAATTAATTACATTTATCAAAGTAATTGAGAGTAATTAATTACATTTTTAAAAAATCCATGTAATTGTAATTGCAAGTAATTGATAAAATTGCCAATGTATTTGAAAGTAATTATTTACTTTTCAAAGTAATTGACCCCAACTCTGATAGTTATAATAATAGGAATACCTAGAATTTAACCAAAGAAAATTTGATCACTAAACAAAGTTAAATGATTCCATAATATTTCAAATACTACTGTATTAATTTGATAGCATATTAATATTTAAATTAGTTTGGGGGGGGGGGGGAGGGAGGGGGTCAATTAAGTGTGTTGTAGAACAGTCAGGCAAACAACTGCATTAGCAAATACCGGTATCTTAATTTTGATTAACTTAATTAACTTAAAGATTTGTTAAATTTAACAATTCTGTGGGTTTTTTTTTTTATCAACAATGTATAATTTTAGCTGACAGACCACTCATAGTTCAGTTTGCAGCTAACAATGGCAGCGATTTGGCCGCAGCTGCTGAAATAGTTTCTCCGTAAGTCACTCCTGCATTATTCTTCATAACTGTTTGGTTCTAACACTCCTTGCATTCTTGATTACGGGCTCACTCTCCAGCAGTATCATTCAATTAAAAAAACAATTACCGTAATTTATTAAAATTGAGTGTGATATTGGAGTAATCATGTCCTCATAATTTGATTTCAGATATTCTGATGGAGTGGATTTAAACTGTGGATGTCCCCAGAGGTAAGTTTATATCAAATAAATGTAGAAGTCTCCCCTGAAAAAATTGATAATATTTTGCTTCAAACTGAAAAGAAATTCATGTCTGCTAAGATAGACTGTTTTCCATACGATATGAGACACAAATTTTTTTTCACTATTGAAAATAATTTGAATTCATAAAAGATACATATTACATAATTACCCGGTAATAATTTATTAATTTTATTTTTCAGATGGGCCATGGCAGAAGGATATGGTGCCTGTTTGATAAAGAAACCAGAATTGGTGCGAGATATGGTGAACCAAACTCGAGCTCGAGTCTGCAGTTCAGACTTCACTGTCTCAATAAAAATCAGGATCCACAATGATCTCAGGTAAATCTGATCATATTGAGTTATCTTTCTTTGATTTTTAGTAAAGCATATTGCAGTAGCTGGTCATATTGCTGTATTGTGTATTATTAACGTTATGCCTTCTGTCAGTTTGTCTCTATATATTCAAAACTCATCTATTTTCGCATAGTATCAAAGGATTTATATAGCGTAAGCATACTATGCCGAAATAGAGCACGGCAAAAATTTTCAACGTAAATCTTTCAAGCGCCGACAGCGGGATTCGAACTCATGACGCTAAAATCATTGCTAGAGCATGAAGCCCAACGCGTTACCGCTACGCTAAATTAGCCGTTATTTTGAACACCGGTATTTAGGTATATAAAAAGGAGATATACGACTGACATCAAGCAATTAAAATTATTCATTTTTCCAAAAAAAAACTTCATTATTGACGGTAATTTTAAAGTTAAAGTTTCCTATAAACTTTTGAACAAATTGATTGAACATTTTTCAAAGAAACTCTACATGAGAATCACAAAAACACTTTTTTAAATGACGCTTGATAAAGAATGTTCAAGAAAAAAAAATCACTGAGATTTAGTCTGCTAAACATTTCGAGTTTTCTCGGTAAGGCAAAACGTCTCTCTATTTCTTGAAAAGAACATAAACTTTTGTTGACTTTTTATTGTACAACAACTTGTTGATTAAATAAACAATCAAATCAATTGATTACACGTTGTTTGAAAAACAACAACAAACGCTTGCATGCTTTTCCGGTGATTATTTTAAGGGACTTGTCAACACTCGAACGTCAGAGCTACTTATAGCAAAGCACGTCAGTATATTTAACAGTCGGCATAATGATAACAATAGTGTTGTGTTGTGAATGTACTATGCCTAAAAAGTAGTCAGGGTTTGATACATAGTGCACTCGCCTCCGGCTCGTGCACCATGTATCAAACCCTGACTACTATTTAGGCATAGTACATGCACAACACAACACTATTATATAATTAGCGTTTAAATTTTTTTTTATAATAAATGGCTGTCCATCTTTAAATTTGATAGGTTTGATTGTACATGAATTGGGAATATATATTGACATAGAAATAAATGATTAATAGATTTATAATATGCTGTACTAGCTAGCTTAAAATCAGAAGTGCATATAGGTTAATTAGCACACCTATTTTTTTATTCTGCTATAAAAGATGGTTTTTAGCTCACCTGAGCTATTCTGATCACATTTTGTCTGTCTGTCTGTCTGTCTGTCCGTCCGTCTGTAAGTTTTACATAGGAATATACAGAGTAATTCTTTAAAAATCTTCTTCTCATGATCCATAAGACCAGGAAAGCTGAAACTTGTGTGGAAGCATCCTCAGGTAGTGTAGATTTTAATTTGTGAAAATCATGATCCCCTGGGGTAGGGTGGTGCCACAATGGGGGTCAAAGTTTTACATAGGAATATATAGAGTAAATCTTTAAAAATCTTCTTCTCAGAAACTTATCAGCCAGGAAAGCTGAAACTTGTGTGGAAGCATCCTCAGGTAGTGTAGATTCAAAGTTGTGAAAATCATGATCCCCGGGGGTAGGGTGGGGCCACAATGGGGGTCAAAGTTTAACAAAGGAATATATATGGTAAATCTTTAAAAATCTTCTTCTCTAAAACTAATCAGCCAGATGATTCTTTATAATTGTTAAGACTTTGGCCCCAGGACAATTATTTGGCCTCACAAGAAGGTTCAGAGTTTGATGTACGTTTATATCCCTTATATAAACAATTGTTAAGGATCTTTTTGAGAACTGCAATATTCAACATATGATATGACTATAAAATCATCCTGTTAGAAAAGGGACTAATGATTATAAACATAAGAATATCCAGGGGAAAAATGGATTTTATTTATACAGGATCTACATGTATTATTGTACATTGTCCAGATAGTTTGTATTATGACTCCATTAAGCTGATTTTATCATACCTATTGTTCCTCAGGTGAGCGATGTGGCCCATGGGCCTCTTGTTTCCAATATTTTTCACAAATATTCGTAAAATTTTTAAAGGTGGAATTCAATTTTTTTTAGGGAAACTGTAGACCTCTGTCAAAAGGCGGAGCATGCTGGGGTGTCGTGGATAGCAGTTCATGGCCGAACAAAGGACCAGCGAGCAGAACCAGTCAACAAGGAAGCCATAAAGACAATCAAAGAGAGTCTTAGCATACCTGTGATAGCCAATGGTGACATTAAGAGCTTACAAGATGTGGAGGAAATACAGGCTGTGACAAAAGTCGACGGTGTTATGGCCGCCAGGGGAATACTACAGAATCCTGCCATGTATAGCGGTTTTGAGAACACCCCTTTACAGTGTGTTCAAGACTGGGTAAAATCTTTCAACACTGTTCCTGTAAAGCTCAGAAATGTTGCATTCTTTGCAAGATTCTTTTTTTTTCTGTCTTTATCTTTCTAATAGTCAGGCAGGACATATGTCCAAATTGATTTATAAGACATATTTTTGATTCCTCTTACTTTATTAATACTGTTTTGAGGGTGTGGCAATAAGTTGTAAGATCCTTTCTTAAAAATGTATTAGAGTTACTCCTATACTGAGACACAATTCCAATATTGTTTTCAGATTGACATTTCTATGGCTTCAGGGATGACCTACCCTATATTCCACCAACACCTGATTTACATGATGGAGAGGATATTCTGTCGGGCCGAGAGGAGGGTGTTCAATGTGTTAGCTAGTACGTCAGCCGTGCTGGACTACTTAGAGACTCATTATGGAATAGCCAATAAATCTAGTTTTTAATTTGATGGAAATATTTTATTTTTTAATGCCAATGCCGTTAATTGAAAAAGCTGAAGGAATGTAGTGCCAGTTGGCTTCAGTTTTTAGCTCACCAAAGGTTCAAGCACATATTGTTAGCTCACCTGAAGCGATCATGTGTTATCCATGGTTCATTCGTCCATCTGTCTGTCCATATGTCTGTAAACTTTTCACATTTTTCTTCTTCTCTGGAACCTCTTGGCCAAATTTAACTTAACTTGGTACAAAGCGTTCTTATGGAAAGATGATTCTAAATTGTTAAAATAAAGGGCAAAACCCTTTTTTAAAAGAGAGATAATTGTCAGACAGTGAAAATATGGTGTGAGTGTCTTAAAAAAAATTATTTTCAAGAACCACTGCACCAAATGCCAATATTCACATTAAAGCTTGTAATGCAGTGAAGATTCTAAATTGTTAAAAGCATATCATCCTGATTGTTACTAGGGCTCAACAGGGGTTCAAAGTTCAGCCAAGAAATATTTAAGGAAAATGTTATTAAATCTTCTTTTCAAGAAATACATATACAACGCTACATTTAGCTGTTGGCCAAGCAAGGGCTGGATTCTGATCTTTATTTATGCTGACATACAAATGATTGCAAATTAAGGGAGAAAAAAAATGAGGCAGTCCACCAGTTTTTTGGGGGTTTTTTATTTTCATTTAAACGCCCTGTGGGCAGATTTTCTGTCTGGCCCCTAGGGATTGGGGGTATTGTTTAGGTAAAACAAATATACTAGCCATCTTAAGTTTCTTTAATGAAAATTTATGCATGTAAATGCTACTGATTTTGACAGTGATCAAATTTTGGTAAATCATTTCTTATCAATAGAGTCATGCACCTTTTCAATATTCTGCCGTGCACACTTCTTAAGGTTTTTTACCAATTTGAAAAGTAATTTCATAGATCTTGTTGTAAGATTTCAGGAAGAGAAGGGTGGTGGTCATTACCATACTTCACTTTTTTTTTACTCCAGAATGAAGCTTATCAGATTCATTGAAAGGTCTGTGTATGAGCTATGGTACTTAGTGACAGGTGACTGTTAAGGCCTCTGGGCCTCTTGTTATATAAGGATTGACATTTCTTTTTTTCTCTTAAATTAACAAGTTAGACAAAATAATACATTGGCATTTGAAATACTGGTATTGTACGCACTTTATATCCAATATGATATCTGATATTATCCAGAATATATTTTTAATTATTCCTCTGCGTTTTGGTCTAAGAACTAGGCTATTAGTAAAATGCTTTTATTAGAAGTGATCAATGAAATTGTATTTAAAAGTAACTTTTGTTTAACAATGGACATTACTTTATAATACTATAGGTTAAATTTATTCAGAATCTGATTTTTAGTCATGTTAATAACTGTTCTTTAAACTGAGCCATTTTCAAAATACTGGGATAAATTACCGGTATATCATGGTCATATATATATAAGGTCAAGGTCATAAGATACAAAGCTGAGCAATAATGTCCAATTCTTCTTGACATAAAAATTATTATAGAGAATTTTAACAAGAGCTTGGATTCTGCACAGGTGCTTGAGGACAGAACCGACCATCTTTCTTTTTGAATTAGAAGAAATTAAGGTCAGTATTTGAGAGCTTGATTTGATGAGCAACTAGATGGTAACGTCCCACCAATAGTCCAAGCTCTTGTTAAAATGGCTCTTATTCATACTGGTATTTTATCCATTGATTAACTTAATAATGTCTTCTTTACTACCAAGCAGGTTTCTATTTTTATATGGATACTTCATGTATGTACATACTTCCAATGAAGTAAGTAAATAAGAATGCAGATTCCCTTTTGGTGATTTTTAAGGTCACTTGTGTCTCCACAAAATAACAAAGAACAAACAACTTATTTATCATTTCCGGCACGCTTTACTGCAAAAAAGCTTCACCTTGCATTGTTCAACTTTGTCAAAAAATATGTAACATTGCAACAAAACTTTAAAAACCATACAGCAAAAGTGGCATCAATTAAACGTCAAATTATCTGAAATAAGTCAAGCATAGAATTGGTTGACTGTACAGGCTACCCATCCTAAATTTAGGAGGTTTCAGAATCCTTTAGTTTACAACGTACTATGGTATCACAGAAATATTATGAAATTGGATTTACAAACCAAAAAAATGAAATAAAATAAAAATTGCACACAAACCAAAGCCCCTTTCTGAATGTCCACTGTAATTCATTAATGGACTTTCAAGTTACCAAATCTAATCTTTGTTCAATTCAGTTATATACACTGATGCATGGTGGTGCATAACTTGATTAAAAATAATGCTCTTTTTTATTGGAGGTTAAAAGGTATTGCAGTAATTATTTCTTATACAAGTTAGAATATTTGGAAAAATACATATATTTCAAATGTGTTAATTGAGAACATTTTCTTATGAGACCAGATTCTACCATTTTTTGAATGGACCAAGCAATTGCTTCAATTAATCACGTTATAAACACTAAAGAATATCAATTGAAAATACATATTGCATTGAATAATTCATCCGCTTTATAAAGTACGTTGCTTTACAATATAGATGTGAAAAAATAATTACATAGCTAAACACTTCACATGTTGAACATCAAATCTGTGAAAACCAAGGATATACAGAATTTTGCTCATGTACAATAAATGTAGAGGGGGGAATAACAAATTTAGCGAAGTGTAAAAATTTTAAAAACAAGTGCCCTAACATGTAATATATTCGTAGATACTAAATGCCAGACAATTAGATTACATCTTTACCCCTAAAAATTGACCTCTTCCTTTTCATCAAAGAATCCATGACTATAAGCAATCTAGTGTATAAAATTTTCTTCCTTCTATTTGATGCTCAATTAAACCCCTACCTTGTTTTTTTTGTTGTTTAAAATAATGTAACCCTGGAGAAAAATAGGATTTAGAAATTTAAACTAAAGCATATAAAGCATAGGACTGGGTTTGTATCTAGTTATGCTTAATGAGAAGTCAATGCAAGAATACACTCCAAACATTTAATAGCATTCTAGTTTTGTTTGATTTTCTTGTTGCTGTTTTTTTTAATCTTATTTTTTTTTATGCACAAAAAAGATCAACAATGTGATTGTACAGGCCATCTTGGCTCAACATGAATCACTTTTCCAATGTATGACTGTTTAAAATCTGCCAGTGAAACGGGTAATAAAACAATGTACAAATGATTCTGAACAGTGTTAAAATACTTTGTGTGCGAGTGTGTTTTAACCTGTACATGTATGGTAATTCTCACACAAAACCAACCCACACTACACGACTGAAAGCAGATGATGGAGTGCTGACAGAACTCCTACTGAAAATAACAAACCCTCCATAAATATATGTACACCAAGTCTGTCCTGAAAAAATAAACTAGTTCTCTGTTCTAACAACATCACTGATGATTTCATTCAAAAATTTCCCCCCAAATAAACAAAACGAAAAAACTTTTTCAATGAATAAAAAAGATTTTTTTTCTAATTTTTAAAAACAGAGACAAAAGTGCAAACTACTGGCACAATTCTTAAAATGAAAAGTCTATTTACATCAAAACATTTTGATTGCATGGCAACCATAAACATTGTACACAATGCTGTAATTAGTCCTTTCTTCAGAGTTTTTGTTTTTAACTTGGCCTACAATACTGTTATGGACTATTTGCACCTTTTTTTTTCTTTCTCTCATTTCTCTCTCAACCATTTACAGCCATCAAAAATTGTGTGTCTATGTGTGTAGATATAAAATTTCTTTTAAATACTCTATAGCACTTTTGACAGTACAAATTATAACAGGCATAATACACATTAATTAATGTACTTATAAATGATAAATTAAAGGATACTTTAATTACAATGTTAAATATTCAATAACTGCATTTCAGTCAACACAACTTGCACTCTGGTGAAGATATTCACAGTTCTGCAGCAATCACACACACAAGCATACATCTTCTCAACAAAAAAAAATATATCCAACTCCATTTACTCATGACCTGAATAAGGTTCATATTTGTTCCCATTTCACCAAACTCTAAAGAAATGGCAATGATAACATTGATGCTGACTCCACCTTTTCTTAAGCTAAAAAGTTTTAACAATTTACAACTACAGTATTTGTGTGCATTTTCCTTGAAGCATAAAAACCTTAGATATTGTATCAAAGAATGATGGTACAATGTTATGAAAGACATTTGGCTAAAGTTGTTCAAGGTTGCGGCGGTGATAGGGATGAGGTGTATTGAGATGATGAAATAGCGGGCACAGAGTTCGAATCTACTGGGACCGTCGTCGCTTGGATAGCCGTCGTGACTACCGGCTGCGCAGCGCCAGACTTGGCCAGCAAACTGCTGGAATTGCTGTGCATCATGGCAACACTATGCGGAATGAACTGGGGATAAGAAAAGTACCCATGACCACCGAAGCCAGCCTGTGCATAAGGTGAAGAATTGGGGGTGTTGGTGTATGGGAAGCTGTAAGAGTAGGGGTGAGTGGGGTAAAGTCCCGGCTGGCTCGTCATCACGTGCAGCGGCTGTTCCGTCACTGGAGTCTGCACATTGGTCGGGACATAGAAGTCCACGCTAAGTTTCTCACTACTTTGGTTCAAGCCATGTTTCATGCAGTCTACTGTATCACAGCTGGCTTTGACATTTTTCTCTAAACTACCATTGTCTGACATCACAGTTGAATCATTCTCAATCTTGAGAATACCCTGACTCGAACCTCTTTGCGAAAGGTCACACATGTACGAAATTGAGTCAGAATCTTTTTGTCCTTCCAGTTTTGTCAAGGATTTTAATGCAGCCTCCTCCTCCTCCTTAGCCAGATCGTGTAGTTTTGACATGTCCCCAGAATTTGAGCGCCTGTGCTGTTTGGTAAGGCTTGGCATGAGTTTGCCATTGATGTGTAAACTTCCTAACTGTTGTAGAGATGTCTGCAAAGATTGCATCTGAGGACTCATCAGACTTCCTGGGCCATGGCCTCGCATCTGTAGCGGGGGTGGGGGTGCCGGGGGAGGGAGAGGGGGGACAGGCATGCCCTTCTTCTTCATGAACGCCTGGATTTCTCTCTGCTGTTTCAAATTCAGTGACTTCCGTTCCTCTTCATGCCTTTAATAAAGAAAACAGACATTAGCGATTTCAATAAATACTTATTGTGAGTGATCAAGTATTTGATATACAGTAAACACACTTATGACAAAGTGGCAAGGTCAGGTGATTTCGCCTCATTTAAAATGTAATTCGTTATATCCTTAAGATTCGCAATATATTTAAAACCCATGGGGAATGAAAATCACTACACTGTAAGTGTCAACTCATTATAAGCATGTTAGCTTTTAGTGTAATTGACTGTATTGCATGAATATTTCAGAACGAAGTTTGTAGGATAAATAGAAAAAATTTACTGTGGATTCAATGAAATTCTAGGGCATCAGTTTTCAGGATTTTTTTAAAAACACAGAATTTTGAGAATGCATGAATTCAATGATAGTGGCTTTATTATATTAACGTCTCCCAACTTTGATGATATTGTACATTTTATGGATCTCTTCAACAATGAAATCCAAATATAAAACTCAACAAATAGAGATGAAACCACAGTACTTGCAGAGAATTCTATTCTAGACCACGCATTATCTGAATAGAACTGGCTAGTATAGGAGATGGTCCTTT